>NC_135528.1:2802500-2857500 GCF_051989575.1 Stigmatopora nigra | reverse complement strand
TTAAAATCCCTTAGATTATTGAAACGGGGGATAGCTATTACAAGAGCAAACATTTGAGCCAATGTACTTAGTTGAATCAGACAAACTTTTTGTTGTTGTTGTTTTAATTGGAGCCAATATCTGAGTTGTAGTTGTCTCATATAAGTAGTTTCTCGCTAGGTGTGGAACGATACATCAAATTAAGTGTTCCCCCGGAAGGTTCTTATACGGGAAAATGATATGCAAACTGCTTATGTGAAAAAACCTAAGATTTAATCAATTTATAACTCATGTAAATGGACAACATAAAGAATAGCTTCTAAGGAAAATGCATAAATTTTCATCTTTCTCCTTGGAAATGAAGCGTGTAGAAGTGTGTAACCCTTCCACTTGAAATATTGTATCTTCACATTTTTCCCACATGGGAGCACTCTTGCACAAAATGAGTTTTATGACTGTTGTTTCCAGAGACCATAATTTATCAAGTCAGCCCCAATAAGACCTCTCCAACTCTGTTAGCCACGCCCAACTGGCCCAAAGGAATGAGGCCTGGATCCACCGTTTCCTGGATTGTGTCTGTGCCAAGCCAGTGCCAGGCGGGGGTCCACTTTGTCAACGTCAGCCAACCCAAATGTAACGACAGACACACGGCCATTAAGGTGAAGATGCTGGACTCTGAAGAGGAACTTCTGAGTCGCCGGGAGGATGAGAAAATGGACGACAAGCTACTGGTGCCTCGCAATTTCTATCTCAACATGTCCAACTGCATACCAGAAGATGGACATTTCGGAGCAGTTACCCAAATAGTTTTGGAGCAGAAGAACAGTAAGAAAATCATCATTTAAGCCCAATTTGATCTTAAAAATAAACCAAAATGACTTATACATTTTTATTCACTGTCACAGATCTTTTGGCCATCCTTCTCGGGATAGCAGGAGCACTTCTTCTTCTACTTATCATCTTGGCGGTAATCTGCTTCTATGTAAAGTAAGTATCTCCCTGTATAACTTTACAATGCATATTTTATATTTATATAATTGTATATAACCACATATTGTGAAAGATATTTTTATTGTTCTGTTGCCGCTTCTTCGCCGTTGCTCTTAACCGTATTTTTCGGACTATAAGGCGCAGCGGACTATGTCGTAATAGCCAAAGAATGCATAATTATTGGGAGAAATGTATACATCACAATAATCAAAAACTCAAAAACTTGTTTTAATGACTTATTTTCAGTCTTTAATTAACAACTAAAATGAGAGAAATTCAAAATAGTTTTATTTTTTTAGTATTTTGTCCATTCAAAAACACCCAAAACAAAGAAAACCGACTATTCTTGTTATTCTTAAATTGAAAAAAATATATATCATATTTATATAGTATAAATACTATATAAATATTATTACAAAAAGATATTGTGGGCCAAATTCGGCCCACATGGCATGAGCTTAAAACCTTAATTTTTTCCCCTGGATAGATGACCTTGCCATGATATAAATCATAAATGTGGAATTCTGATTGGCTGAAATGAAAGTGAAACCGCCAATTACTCACAACTGCAAAAAATAGAAAATAAATGAATACTATTCTATATTAAATTCAGGTCAGGTAAATATTTAAGCCTGTAGAGAAGGCTTAGAAGACCACTGCTGTCCCACCATAATGATGTAATATTTGCACCATTACAAAAATCTCAATGGGTTTTTTTTGGTCTTTTTTTCTAACAGGAAAAAGAAAAAAGAGCACAAGGATAAAGAGACCTCCATCTACATGGGCAAAGGGAATATTTTCCGGTCTGGCGAGAGACAATTTGGCAAATCACGATCTAACAACGAATCCCACGTGTACGCCTCTATAGATGAAACTATGATGTATGGTCACCTTTTAGGTGATTCCAGCTATGCCGACAGCATGCAAGACCATTTTAAAGGAATACAATTGGACTCTTATCATACATTTACCGGGCCTTCAGAGCTGCCCGTCATCAACGAACCAGAGCCAGAACCCGAGGTGGATCATTTCAATACGTTCTTAGATCCGTCGGAGTCGTTTATCCCGCCTCGTCCACGTACGCCAATTGATAGGCAGGATAGCTTGGGATTTCAAGATCGCAGAATGGTCGACAATGAACTTTACACCTTCAAAAACATGGGAGAGGTGAACACTTTTCGACTGTCGGCGGCCGAAATGGAACCAGAACCGCCTCCGTTGGACGAGTTCTTGTGAAAATGATGAGAAATAGAAATTCCGGTGCCTCAGTCTCACTCAGGGAATCTGAGTTGATACTTTTTTAAACTTGAGATTTTCAAAAGCCTCCACGACAGGAGCTATGAACTACGTTTTGGACCCTTCATTTTGTATATTTTTTTTATCTCTGCTCATGAGGTTTGGTTTTTGGAGCAGGGAAAATGTTTCAGGTTTCGTTTTTTCTTTTACTGTTGTTCTATTGCAAATGCTTTTTTTAATAATAAATTTTAGGTGATAACCAGCCTGACTTTTCGTGATTAAAGCAAGAACTAGTACCGTATTTTCACGACTATAAGGGGAACTTAAAAGTCTTAAATTTTCTCCAAAATAGAAAGTGCGCCTTATAATACAGTGCGCCTTATATATGGAAAAAACAGAAAACCAAAAACGAAAAACCACCACTGTCGGATATTAAAAAAACATAAACGCCTGAACTGAAACAATACTGTTAAATATGCAGATGCCATCTTAGTTTACAAAATCTTCCATCATATAGCTCCTCCCCCACTGCAAGATTTTATACAAAAAAAATCCAAAACCTCAACAATGGCTGGCTCTAGAGGTGACTGTGCTTCATACCAGGAAGTCAATAGCAATTAGCGTATTTTCACGACTATAAGGCGCACTTAAAAGTCTTACATTTTCTCCAAAATAGACAGTGCGCCTTATAATACAGCGCCTTATATATGGAAAAAAATGGCATTCATTGAGGGTGCGCCTTATAATGCGGTGCGCCTTATAGTCGTGAAAATACCGTAGTTTTTTTAAAGTTTTTTTTAACAATTTCTGCTGCAGTAACTATTGCAATCCAGGTTTATTATTAACAGTTTTTATAATTATGAAAACTTACAGCCATTTCAGGTTAGCACAGTGGCTTTGTGGTTAGGACAACTTCACCAATGTGAAGTCTCTGGTTTGAATTCTTGCGTGTTTGTGTGGATTTTTGAATGTCTGCATGGGTACCAAAACAAGCAGGTTAAAAATCCTTTTCGTCATGAGTAATCAAATACAGAATTGATGTGCTTTTACAGTTTATTTAGGTTCAGAGGATACATCAGAATAGACATTGGCCAAACTGAAAACATCTGTATTTAAAAAGATGTTGAGAAAACAAGTATATTATTCAGGCTCAATGTGAGCCTTGTCAGTTTAAAAAAGAGCAGCATAAAACCGTTTTAACAAGCACCTTTTTAAAATTGTTAGCATTTCTTATGACTTTTCCAACAATCTGGACATTTCATTCGGTAGACCTGCCACCTTTAACATGAAACAATAATAAAATTGCCTCATTACATATGTAATGACTTTATTGCTATTGGTATTTTTTTAAAGAAATAATTATAATTCTTCTATTTTGATTAAAACAAAGACTAAAATTTTCAGAATATATACACCAACATTCAATTCAAAAGGAGCCTAATTGCTAAACCAGGTGTTTTTTTTTTTAAAAATAAAATAAAACGGTAAAGTGGCATTGCAGCAGAAGTACACACAAAGCAGCCATTTGCAATTATTTGCTATAAACGTGATCACACAACATTGAATTGGCAAACCGAGGCCTTCTCATCACGGCAATTTTCATCCAACCATTTCCCTTGGCCGACCCCAGAGAGCACGGCGCAGTTCTGGGAGGGACCCCCGTCTGGTTGCCGGTTGTCCCAGTTCTTAAACTGGATGCTACCGCCAGTCTGGTCGGCCCAAGTGTTCTCGGTCACCATGTCGTTGATGCCTAGCCACACTTGCTCGTCCCTCCCCACACTTAGACGGAGGTAGTCTCTCAGCAGGTCGTTCTCGTCGGCGGATGTCGGGACCCCCAGGACGCCGCCAAGGGCGTTGCAGTCCTCGCTGGCCGTGTGGTACGACTTCTTTGTCGGATCGGCCAAGAAGCATTTGCTGTTGAACTTTGTGCCTTTTAAGCACACTGGAGGGATACAATGAATAAATGAATGGCACTGAAATACAAGTTTAAAACAGTAACCAGGTCTGAAGTAAGGATCTCCGATCCAATACAATTTATCTCAAGATATATTTTGTCCATACCGAACCAATGCCCATATTTTTCAGACTAGTAAAAACAATGTAAAATATAATGAAGCCAGTATATGACTATTCACTGTTTGTATTAAAGTCAAGAAATGCTTGGTTCCCATATTACATAATGATCTGTTACTCACTAGTTACTAGTTTCTAAAGAGGTGTAGGTTAGGTTAGAACTTTATTTCATCCCGTATTCGGGAAATTTCTTGGTTGCAGTAGCAAGACAGACACAAGACACTGTAGAGTCCAGGGGTGTCAAACTCATTTTTTTTGGGCCATTATGTCTTCCAGCTTTGTGGAGTACATGAGAAAGTTACATTATGAACATTATATAGTATTAATATCTTTATTTGGGTTCCGTTTCTGGTAAGAAGTTAATAGTAGGCTTTTGTAAAAATGACTTTTCAATAAGATATGTTTTTTATTATCAGAAATTATACTGTGCATTCATACATGGTTCTTTTAACCCCTCACTTTAACACCCAAAATTATAATTATAATACTTCTGTAACAATTATTATTAATTTTTTACCTCTCTGCAAGGCCTGTTCTTCCTTCAGACGGTTGAGATCCTGCACAATGTCATTAATTTGTTTCTGGAGTCCCTCAATTGCAGCATTACTGTCTAATTCCACCACCACACACAAAAAAAGCACATTAGATCATATTAAATATTCTTGTAATCTGTGAAACATGCAGAATACATTGTATAGTACTATAGTATACCTTTTCTTGCAGGCTTCTTTTTTGGTGGAGTCTGCTGAAGAGAGCAGTTGACCAGCATTAGGACGAATATCAGCATGCAAGCACCTTTGCACTCCATGGTTTTCCCTTTTTGGACTAAGGTGGGCCGACGTGGACCCCGGCTTTTTATTTTCATCTCTAAACCCTCCCTTTTTCGCTCATGTGTGCGTGCATGTGAAAAATCGTGAGATGGTGTAATCATTCCTCAGTACTGATGACATAACCATGTGTGTTTTTATAGTATATTTGAAAAAAAAGTTCATTGTGTATTAAATAACTTGCAGTATTTTTTTTTTCCTGCAACAGCGCCAAATATTTTGATGAGCATTGGTGTTTTGAAATTTGATTGTTATTGATAATTTAGTTGGGGTATTAATTGGTTGGAAAATGTGAAATGTCTCGTTTGTATGCCAAATTCTATTTAAAAGTTGAAAAATCTGCAGATTGGTTTCCAACTTTGCAACCTGGGAAGAAAGAGTTTGTTTTGGAGATGTGTGCTGTCAAATTTTGGAGCATCTGACAGACGTCTGGAAGTTTTTTTTTTTACCCATCTGGTCTCGGTTTTCTCAATTCCACAGCCACGTGGCAGAAAAGATTCGAGAATTTTCCCCAACTGTGTTACGTAAATACTGTTATTGAATTTTGTCAACAAAAAATCTGAAGAAAGGAGCCTTTCTTTTCTGCAACTGGTCATAAATTGTTTTTTTTAATGGAAAATCGGAAATAACTCACAAAGACAGACATTATTCATAGTATTAATACTAATGTATTGATCATTAATTATTTTTTGCTAGTTAAATTTGAAATAATTGGGCTGCATTTGTTTACATTGAATGGTTTTATGATGCAAAACTATTTTATACATTTAAGCTTTATTTTATAAGTGGAAATTGTTAAAACACAATTTGGTGAAAAACACAAACAATAAAAGGAAAAACTAGGGATTTTTTTCCCATGTCACACACAAAGCTCGATTTCTCTTTTTTATTTTTAATAAAAAATGATACAAATGAATATATACATAGTACATTACTGTACAAAACAATCATATTTTTAACCAAGAAATCCCACTTTCTGTCTCTTTGTGCCTAAATTCTCTTCTTCCTGCAGTAGCTTCATTAGAGGTCCATGGAGGGCTTTTCCAACACGTTTACCTGCCTGGAGAATCAAAACCACATTCTAATCATGCAATGTCACACATTTTCTCTTCATATTCACTTATTATAAGTATTAATAACTCACTTCTGTCATTTCAAAAATGCTCTCAGGGTCCAAGCTACCTCCCCCTATTTTCCTTGAGCAGGTGACCATTCCTGTTTGTGTGACTGAGATGATCAAGCTGGCCACAGAACACGCCTTTTCCTGAAGGGTGGCATCTACCACATGCCTGTGGCCCACCTAACTCCCAAATATAAAAATAAAACAATTTTTGAAACTTATTTGACGTGTGTGTCCAGAAAAAAGTGAGCTTGCCTTGCAAAGTGTCACAATACAGGGAACATTCTCTACGTTGAGCCTCATACAGTCATAGGGATCATCTGAAAGCTCGATTTCCTTCCCTCCTTCTTCATCGGCTGATATGTGTACTTTGGGGATTCTGTCAGATAAAGCACTTGATTAAGTTCTCAATAATTATAACATTAACTAATAACTAAAAATACACGGGTGAGCCAAAACATGACTAATATCTCAATGATTTACGTCAAGGGTGTCAGGGTCGAGTTGGTTCGAGGGCCACTTTAATGTCAATTTGATTTCAAGTGGGACAGACTATTTTAGATATAATATTTAGATTTTTTTTAAATGGATTAAATGAACTAGATTAAAGACCCTGAATATTCAGTTTTTATAGATCTAAAACAATGTTAATTTTAGCTTTTTTTAAAATATATTTTTAGATTTTATACAGTGATTTTTGAACTAAAAACACATAAAAATTGATTAAAAAATGACAATTATTGATTTAAAAAGGGGGAAAATCAGGAAATTTAATATACATCTATACTCTTCATTTGAATTTGATCCTAAAACAAAAAGTCAGGACTCATGATTTACTTTCTCGGGCCGCACAAAATGATGCGACGGGCCAGATTTGGCCCCCGGTCCGCCACTTTGACACCTGTGATTTACGTTATATAGTTGGTGGTTGTGTGAGGACCATGGAACAAATGAGATAATTTACATATAAAGTACTGCTCTACTTACAAAATTTTCAAGTTGCAAAAAAAGTTCTGGAAGCAATTAATTTCCTAAGTATAGAAACGACTGTACAAGTAGGATATGAAAAATCTGTTGATAGTTTTGTACGTACTTTGTACTGAAGAGAGCGGCTTTGATTGCAATAGAAATGGCATCATACAGGTTTCCATCACATTGAAGGAGCTGTGGAACATATATTGGGGAATATTAGTGTTCATATTTGTAACCTGCCAAAGCAGAAATGTGTACTTCTGTGATGGTAATAAACATTACGTAAAGCCAGCGAATAAGAAGAAGGCTCAGAGAAAGGTTGGAGTTATTTGATGATTCATTCAAGTTGGTATCAAAAAACAAATTCCCTCACCAGCACATCCACATAAAGCACCCAGCAGTGCTCTCCTTCACTGATACACAACATCTTCCTGTCCAAGCTGCGCTTATTGTTGAAAACTTTGTAGAGTGTGTTGCTTAGCTCCGTCCCAAGCTCCTCGCCTCCACGTCCCTCAAACTCGGGGGTTGCATTGGCTGAACTATGGAGCACCAATATAAAACAATATAACCATTATTGTTGTAAGGGCAAATAATAACATTGGTGAATGACATTCAGCATTTATTTCTATAAGAAAAATCTATGTGAATGTTTGAGGTAATATAACATTGGCACACAGAAACTCACCAATCAACAAAGAATTCTAAATAGCCTTCATTTGGAGTCATTGGCTTTGGTTTCCCAATTTCAGCCTTAATTCCCACGAGGACTGCTGTGTGGCCCTGCAAAAAAAATGAACATTGAACGTGTATCTTCCATGCAATATTTGAAGTAGACATGCAGAAATATTGTGGGCCTATTGAAAAAGATGAAAACAGACATATAGACAATATTACAAGAGAAACTTTAGCAGATCCGTCTGTATTGGACACCACGTCAGTCTCAATCTCCATGTGTCTGTAGTCTTCACAACCTCTTCCATCCACTCGCAGATCATCCTGATTAATGTAACATGATCAAGTTTAGATTCAAAATTTCAATAAATAATAATTGTATTGTAAATACTTACCCGTATGCCATGTAATATATACACTTTTTCAGCTTCACTAACTTCTACCGTTGCCATTGTGGAATGGTGCGTCGCGTTAATATGACGCAATTAAAGCGAGACACGTGTATGGACACTCACTTTGGGAACCAAGACCTTCCGGAGTATGATTAAACAACAACAAAAACTTTCATAAAACTATGTTAGGATGATAAATACATTCACTGGTAGCGAGTCATTTTTCACGAATAATTGAAACTGTCAAGTGGTATTTGTGCTTATTTTGTTCTTCAAATTCATGTACTGAAACGATTGAATTGAGATGACGACAAATAAAAATAAACATATAAATGAGGAAACGAAAATATAATACCATACAAAAACTCCAAAGATTATTTTATTATTATAATTTGAGAGTACAGAATCCCTTTTGGTACATCCACATGACTCCATCGGTATCACATACTTCCTGGTTGGCCCTTATTGTCCCGAGAACACTAGAGGATTCCGGTCTCGTTAGGGAAGTACTGAGATAGATCAGACGTAATAGTGCCGTTCCCGGCCTTTATTAACTTATTAATAAGTGAATTAACATAACGCCGAAAACTGCAAGTGAAAGTGTGGCCGCAGCTGTGCGGACAGCAACCGCTGCCCACCGCCCGGTGACGTTAGCTGGGTCTCCGCTAACACATTGGATCGGCGAAAGAGAGGCTTTTTACTTAAACTGACTTAAATTCCAAACAGTATAAACAACTCAAGGACAATTTCGTCGCAGTGCCAAGAAAGTGAGGTAAGATCAAAATGTTACGTGGATGTTTTAATGGTATGAATATGCAGTCTGCTGAATTTATCTGCGTTTTTCTCCCGGAGCTTATTTATTTCAAAGTGTTAAGTATACCGCCCTCCTTGGCGTTAATGGTTTATTAGCCTACGATTATTGATTTATAACTCCTTGAAATGTGAATTAAGGATATTCTTTTATCAATCAATGAGTCAAGTCAAGCAAAAGGTTTTTCAAAAACAGTCCAATTTAAGGACGAATTAGGAATGAAAAAAGTAGGGCTGGTCGATCTGGGGAGAAGATAAACAAAACATCCTGTCCACTATCTGGATTTTTATTGAGATTTTGAATTTTTTGTGTGTGTGGGAATTATCTCATCTCATTTTCTGAATATTTTCATCCTCATTAGGGCCGCGTGGGGTGCTGGAGCCCTTCCCAGCTGGCTTCGGGCCAAAGACGGGTGGCCAGCCAATCGCAGGGCACAAGGAGATAGACAACCATTCACACTCACTCTTACCTAGGGATAATTTAGATTGTCCAATCAGCCTACCATGCATGTCTTTGGAATGTGGGTGGAAACCGGAGTACCCGGAGAAAACCCATCAGGCCCGGGGAGTACATGCAAACTCCACACAGGTGGACCGACCTGGATTTGAACCCAGTTCCAACCACTGTGAGGCCGATGCGCTAACAACTCATCCACCATGCCGACCAGACAATATTAATATGTATATACTATATTTTCACGACTATAAGGCGCACTTAAAAGTCCCACATTTTTTCCCAAATATACAGGGCGCCTTATAATCCAGTGTGCTAAATACATGCAAAAAAAATTAAAATGTGTCATTCATTGAGGGTGCGCCTTAGAGTCGTGAAAATACGATATTTGATTTGTTTCAAAGTTAAATAACACGACGTGCTGTTAAAATACTAACTAGGATAACAATATATTTGGAGTTAATATTTCACTATTTGCTCGTTAATGTACATTTTGTGTTTTGTGTATTAAGTTTTATATTTTATTTTTATTCAGAATTTTCATTGTGCCATCTTAAAATGTCTTTTGAAACCAGATTTTGAGCCTTTAGTGAACTGAAGTAATCCCATTACAAAGTCTAATGTAGAGATGTCCCATTCAATGTGGTTTGTTCCTCAATTTTGTCACAAAGAGTGCTAATTCTTGCTCTTTTTTTGTGAATTTACCTTTTAAGGATGTGGTTAAAACCTCGGTCAGTATAGAATGAAGAGCCCGGCTCGCAGCAGGGACATCGAGCGTCAGGCTGGCTACTTGAGGCCTGAACACTGCGCTCCTCCCCCGCCTCGCGTTACCTCCGACACCATGTGGTTCATCCGTGACGGCTGCGGAATTGTGTGCGCCGTCATCACGTGGTTTCTGGTCTTATACGCGGAGTTCGTGGTGATGTTCGTGATGCTGTGGCCTGCTAAGAACCTGGCCTATAGCCTCTTCAATGGTGTGATCTTCAATACCTTGGCCTTTCTTGCCCTCGCTTCCCATGCCAGGGCCATGTGCACTGACCCAGTGAGTTGATAATTGCATTTTGCATTTCTCAACAATTCTATTCTTAACAAAAAGTATAATTACCTGTTTTTTTCTATGACCAGGGAGCCGTGCCTAAAGGAAATGCCACCAAAGAATTTATTGAAAGCCTGCAACTGAAACCAGGGCAGGTGGTCTACAAGTGTCCTAAATGCTGTAGCATCAAACCTGATAGAGCTCACCACTGCAGGTACTGGGGAGCTTGCATGGGGTCATAAAAGATAAATTACAACTCTAACTGATATAATGTATTTACTTACGTATAAGACGCACCCTTAAAATTGCCTTAAAATCATCGAATTTTACAATTTCTCGCGTATAAGCCGCCCAGTGATTCACAATTTCCACCTCCATATTCATGGTTTTAATAGAGTACAAATGTGTTGCTTTGAAGGGAAAATCTTCACACGTGGTATTTCTGAGATACTGTATGAATGAAAAACACATAAGGGTCAATATCATAAGGAATTAATTCATGCAGTAATGGTTGATTTATTACTGCAAAACAGAAAATAACCAACAAATAGTAAATGTTACTTTACTGACATCTACTGGTAAAAAAAGATTATAGCAAGTCTTGTGCACATACAGTCGTACCCTTGATTCAGTCATCCTCAACATTCTCATAAACTCTGTTACTGGCAAAAAAATAACAGTTTTATATTTTTTCCCAAGTTTTCATTGCAATCAATTATAGTCACTATTTTACTTTATTAGGGGGATTTTCTTTTCATAACTCTATACTAAAAATGAAAATGTATTATCCGTTCTCTTGTAACAGTTTGGCTATATCCAATATCATGTTGGTCAGGCTGTTAAATGATTTATTGTGTTAAATGTTTAATTTTTGAAAGCTTGTCTTGAGAGGTCACATTTCTCAACCTTTCCAGTGTGTGCAAACGCTGCATCAAAAAGATGGACCACCATTGTCCTTGGGTCAACAACTGTGTTGGGGAAAACAATCAGAAGTACTTTGTGCTCTTCACGGTAAGTCTCTTGAAATCTTGTTATTCATGCAATAGTTTATACAAGCAAATATGATAATTTATCCAAACTTATAAGATTCACATAGTTGCATATGTGCTCTGTTACACCCTTCAAGTTAGTTTTACTTACTAATTAAATAATAAATTCATAACAAGTAGTATTCAAAGATACATTCCCTTTTGTACAATAAAAATAATAACAGTTTGCCTCTGCATAGTTGAAACCGATGACAGAATACACGGTATGGGATTCCTTCCGGCAGATGAAATATTACTTTAAAGAATCAGTAATTTTTCCACTCTTTCAGCACTTTTTTTCTCTTTCCCAACTGGGTAATTTGACATAGTCACTGAATTTAGCTCAACTTGGCAAAGGGTAAACTATTCTCATCAAAGAGAAAATTATTTCTGTAGAAAGCCACTCCCTCTAAGGTTATTTAAAAACAACAACAACGACAATTACACATTTCAAACAACCACTTAGCTTTAAGGTCACTGTAAATTAACCCAAACAAGCAAATGAAAAATTACTATTAATTTAGATGGGCTAATGAGTACTTTTGATGTCGTGGTGTTATGAGCCTTGAAAAATGTGAACACAATATAATTCACATTTATCCCCCATTTTCCATTTTGAAACATTTTTGAAAAAGCTCCTGTTATCCAGTAGGGCAATGCTAAAGAGCCACAAGCGGCTCCAGAACCTTTGGTTTGCAACCCTCGTGCTAAGGTTATAATGGGACTTTAAGATTTACAGTACACACACTCAAATTGTTTTACCAGCATGTGTCTTATGTCTTAATTTTAATTCTGACATGCTTTGAAAATTTGGACGATTAACCTGATCATGTTTTTGTTTTAATTTTTAGCTGTACATTGCGTTAATCTCATTCCACGCACTGACCATGGTGGGATTTCATTTTGTATTCTGCTTGGAAGAAGATTGGACAAGTAAGTAACTACTTCATTTCCAAATTCTTAAATGGAAATTTCAACTTGAAGTGGAGTCGGTGGGCAACATTTCACAAAATATAATCCATTCTCAAAGTTTAGTATAAATATTGTTACATATTGTTATTGCATAACACAATCACAGTGTACAATTGTAGTTTTGTGGTTCTTATATTTTCTGATGCCAATTTTGTTTCTTTTATCAAGAGTGCAGTGCCTTATCTGCACCAGCAACTGTCATCCTCCTCATCCTCCTGTGCTTCGAGGGACTTCTGTTTTTAATTTTCACCGCAGTTATGTTCGGGACACAGGTGCACTCCATTTGCACCGATGAGACGGTAAGCACCCCCTTGTGAATTTTTGCAAAAAACACTTAACTAAAAATATGATTTATGCAGTGTAGTGTAAAACTCACTTTAGGTCTTTAGTATGTTTCTATTGCATTTTAATAATGCTCTTTAAAATTGAAGTTTTTTTTATTAGATTACCGTATTTTCACGACTATAAGGCGCATTGCATTACAAGTCGCATTTATCAGTGTCAGTACAGATTTTGTTGTTTTCCAGCCCTATTCTATTTCAAACTTGACTGTAGAAGCTAAATATCGTATTTTCCATATATAAGGCGCACCCTCAATGAATGGCATATTTTATTTTCTTCCATATATAAGGCGCATTGGATTATAAGGCGCCCTGTCTATTTTGGAGAAAATTTAAGGCTTTTAAGTGCGCGTTATAGTCGTGAAAATACGGTACTATCCATCATCCAAACACTTATTTTTTTTCCTCGCAGGGTATTGAGCAGCTGAAAAAGGAGGAAAGAAAATGGCTCAAAAAATCTAAATGGATGAATTTGAAGGTTGTATTTGGTCACCCGTTTTCTGTGGCCTGGCTTAATCCCTTAGCGACACCCGATCATGGCAAGGCAGACGTATACCAGTACATAGTGTGACCGTAAAACTGTTCAACACTCCAATAATGGATGTCAAATAAACCCAATTTATTAAACTTCACTATATTGCGTTGCTCTTGCTACGGATTTCCACAAATGTGGGGCAGGGCCACGGAAAAAGTAATACAAATACTGCTCAATTTAAGTGACTATGCGAAGCAGCGGGTCATATTTGTGATCATTACCGTTGTCACAATGTGCACTATGAATCCAGACACATTGTCTTCCTGTACAGTTTTGTTCTTTGCAGTAATTTCAAATGAATGGTGGTGGTATTGCCTTAGGGATATTGGAAAGAACCATCAAGTATATGTGGATGCCATTTTTGTATTGTCTTAATCTGTGAAATGATGGACCATTGATTTACACATTTTATCTGGGGAATATCGTTTAGGAATTTCTAATCTGGAAAAAGTGAAATCTCGTATTTCCTCATCTGGTGGTCAGGGTGACGTTTACTCGCTTTTTTGGGGGAGGCAAACTATACAGTATATATTTTTATTTTGAATACTTTTCTATTGGTAATTCCAAAGGTAGTACTTTTACAGCATGTTGTATGGGTTTGTTGTGATTCATTTTTCATAATCTTTATATTTAGTGTATTTTAATGTCATATTTGTTTTAGCATTCAAATAATGGGATGCTTTTTTAGACATAGTCACTAAGTTCAGCTCAACTTGGCAAAGGGTAAACTATTCTCTTCAAAGAGAAACTTAATTATGTATAAAGCCACTCCCTCTAAGGTTATTTAAAAAAAAAAAGAAACAATGATAATTACATGTGCATTTCAAACAACTACTTAGCTTTGCCTTAAGGTCACTTCAAATTAACCCAAACAGACAAATGTAAAATTACTATTAATTTACATGGGCTAATGATGTCGATAATTGGTGTCGTAGTGTTATGAGCCTTAAAAAAAGTGAACACTATATAATTCTCGATATAAATCTTGACTGTGAATAGTAAAAATTAATCTATAATCAAAAATTGTCAATTTATGAGATTCCACTATTCCCACATCATAACAGTATACTGATACAGGCTTTAAAAGATGTAATTTCTAACCATTTTTAAGTTATTACATGACACTAAATAATCCACTTCAAAAATATTTCTTTACATCTGGAATTGTTTTCAAGAGGGGCCACTATTTGAGGAAATATGCACCCCCGCATATAAGCCGCACCCTTAAAATTGCCTTAAAATCATTGAATTTTACAATTTCTCGCGTATAAGCCGTCGCCTGATTCACAATTTTCACCTTCATATTCATGGTGTTAATAATGTGTACAAATGTGTTATTTTGAAGGGAAAATTTTAGGAATAATAATCGCACGTGGTATTTCTGGGATACTATATGAATCAAAAGCACATTTTTAGGGTAAATATAAGGAATTCAATTCATCCAGTAATGGTTGTTTTTTTTTACCGCAAAACAGAAAATAACCAACAAATTGTACATTCTAATTTACCGACATCAGCTGGTAAAAAAAATTATAGCAAGTTCAAGTTTTATTTGCATATAAGCCGTACCCTTGATTAAGTCATCATTTTTTCCCGATGAAAATACGGCTTATAAGCGAGAAAATACAGTAAGTACTCAAATGCGTTGTTTACGTAACCTGTAAGTCATTTGTTGTAGAAATGTGCAACTTCTACATAAGTAGGAAAGTATGAAAAATAAATGCAGTAATTAGTTAGAGGAAAGTGGAAAAAAATATGCTGATTAGTTCTTTTGTTGCAGATCAGTAATGTTAAACGCACAGTTCAGTTAATTCACTATAATGAGAAATCAAAGCTGTAGAATACAATCCTCCTTTACTAATCAAACCAATTGTAAATCTGGTGCTTCTGTCGTAATCACCGGCCTTAAAGCATAGAAATTTTGACAAGTTCGGACTGAATAGGATGAGAATTGACAGACTGAAAGTCTTATTGAGACTATTCGATGAATCAATCACTCTTATAAGTGGACTTAGTAGAAGCCTTGATTTAAGTTTGCATGTTGTTTTCTGTTTCAACAAAAGAAATGTAAAATGTGTTCAAACGCAATATCTTTATAATTGTTTCTTTTATTATTATTTTGTATATTATGGAGTTTGCTAACCAGCATACAGAAATAACTCCAGCTGTTTCATTATGGTTTCTATGGAATATATTTTAGTACATTATGTCGGAACTGCTTTTATATTTGAATGACGGACAGAGGAAAATAAAGTTATGTTAAGACTGTCATGTCAGTTTTCCACTTGTGAAATACTTTAATATTATTTATTCCAGTCATATGAAACATTTATTTTGCAAACTTGTGATGTCACAGTACACAGATGAGTTAAACGATTCATCAAATAAGATGTTTATTTTGTTTTATGATATTTTTTTAATACATAATGACTGAGTCAGAGTTGCATGAACATGTTAAAAAAAGTAATAATTGTCAGTGCAGCGGTCACAAGAGTAAATTTTAGAAGCAGCCTATTAAATCTAATGAGAGCTTTTTATGACACACATTTGCTCATGTCCTTAAAATACTTAAGAGAATTCATTAGATAGAATGGCACAATTTAATGAGAACTGCTTTTACAAGGATAATCACTGTCTTTAAAAGGAATAACACATTTAATTGATAATTAGGTGTAAATTTTGCAGTCATCTTATAATTTAAATTCATTTAGGTATTGTTGAAATCTGCTTAGTATTGCATTAGTCAAATCAAAATGTCAAACTTATTTTTTTCAATTTACTTCACACTAATTTGAAAGAATTATTTTTTAATGTAAAATATGATTGAGCTTGAAGACTATGTAAGTGAAGAAATGTACACATTTCTAATTAACCGCTATGTAAATGTATATTAGTGAACACTTAATTTCCTAAAAGTATTAATTAAATGAGAGCAGATTGACACGAGTACTTCTTCTGATCCCATCAAATATTTTGTATTGCTTGTCTGTACACAAATGTAAACAAAAATTACACTACTTGAGAACTACCGTATTTTCCGGACTATAAGTCGCACTATTTTTCATAGATTGGCTCAGCTTGTTTTTCTGTGTTTTATAGTGTATAACTTATACACCAATATTACAATATATATATTTTTTTCCTTCTTTTAATTGTGCATTTTTGGGCCAGTGCAACTTGTACTCGAATGCAACATTTTTTCCCTTTTATTTGTGCATCTTTTGGCTAGTGTGACTTATACTCATGCTATTTGCAGCTCGAAAAATACAGTAATCTGCCTGGCAACAGTCGGAAGGGCATTCATCTTGATGTATTTGTGCGTTTTTTATTATAGCTACCGTTTTGCGTACCTATTCACAAAGATGTCACGTGCTTTAGTGTGAATTGTGGACATGATAGAAAGATGCGTATATTTAGTAAAAGTCCAACACCAAACATGCGTCATAATGTTGTTCTTAATACCACATTGGAAAAATGTCAATCATTTCCAGCTACATTATATTATTACTTGTGAAAAGAGCTCAGTTCTCTGGCAAAAACGTATCGCCTGAAGTATAGGCAGATGTTTACAGTGAGTGTCAGTGGTCGTTGCTGTACAAAATCAACATTAATTGTGATGTGACAATGTTGGTGAGCCAAAATTGATAAGAAACACGTTCATAAATGTTTTGTTGACTGGCAAACCTTGGCAAAACCTGAGGAAATCATATTGCCAAGAAATTAATCTAGGACGTTGTTGTTCAAACATTTTGGCAGATGAAAAAAACTTTGGACTAAAGTCACTCAATCTGTCTCCTTCCATTTTCTTGTCTTCTAGTTTCAATAACCTCAGACTTGGCCGTTTTTCAAATTAATTAATTTTTGGTGTTATTTTCAGAATTAATTATTTTTTTGAAACCTGTTTTTCAAATTAATAAATATTCTGGGGGTTTTCATAATGTTTTTTTCTTCCTTGTTTTTCAAAATAATTAAAAAAAAACAACCTGAGAAAAATAATTAATTTGAAAAACTAGGGAAAAAATTCTAAAAATAACCCCTGAAAACTATTAATAATTTGAAAACAGGGGTTTAAAAAAATAATTAATTAAAAAAACAACCCCAAAAAACACATTAATTTAAAAAAACAGCCAGGGCTTTTTTGAAAAAATTGCAATAAGCTTATGTATATATACTAAAGAACGTAATTCACAAATATGTAATTATATTTTCAAAGCATCTTATATGATGCTTAAGTGGAACCTCTAAACTTAAGCTACATATTATTTTTTACACCATCATTCAGTTTGTTCAAATCCTTATTTGTTCCTTGTTAGTGTTTTGATCCTAGAACAAATTACTTCCTCAATTCCCATCAGTTCCTAAAGGGATATATATATATTTTTTTAACATTGGGCCAAGGACCAATTCCCTTTATCTGCTCCTCATGTTGCTTCCCACTTAATACATTTCATGACTAAACACAAAACATGAAACATTTTCTTTGGTGTGATGCAAAATCAGAATTCAAAGCGATCTAAAGCATATGTTCCACCAGTATAAGAAGTATGTGGTCAGGCTGAGCACAGTTTAGTAGTGCTGCAACACATTATTCCTCCCTTTTGGCAACAGCGTTGGGCTCTCGTTCCTGCGGAGAAACCCTCTGCAAGACGAGCAGGCCGGAGAACGTCAAGGAGATCCCAACCCACCACAGTGTAATTTGGGCCTCACCAAAGATCAGCTGTCCCAGGAAAGCCTTAAGATGAAAAAAACATCCCAAATCAATTCCAGTACTAATTATTTTCACAATGGGCAAAATATAATAGAGTGGTACCTCGAGATACAAGCTTAATTTGTTCCGGGACTGAGCTCTTATGAAGAGTTTCTTGTAACTCAAATGAACGTTTCCCATAGAAATGAACTAAAAATTAATTAATTTAATCCAACCATCTAAAAAAAACCCACCAAAATCAGGAAAACATTTCTATTTGTTCTAATTCCCCATCTATTAACATAGTAACAAATAATTAGTGGTTTAATAGTACTGAAATCTTTTTAATAGTACTAAAATTAGACGGATTTTGCAGAGGGGAGGGGCTATTTGCACGGCAACGCGCTCGTAACATAACATAAATGATGCAGACACACTCAAAAATAAATGTAATCTAACCTTACACTAATTTTGTTTTAAATTTTGATACCTTTCTTCTGGGTTGGCTCTATTTGCCCCGCCTCCACCCTGACTTTCAGATGCAAACTATCTAGGTTTGTTTGCTTTTGTCTTCCCTTCAAAATATTCCCAAAATGATGCACACAAATGTCTTCACAATAGGATAACGAACGACCACTTGTTAACGAGAAGTTCTATATACTCCTCTCGTATTAGCCATCGCTCTGCCATTCGCACTGACTAATAAGGGGAAAAAACACTGAAAAATGCAATGCTCCGCCCAGTGCTCGTTGAAAAATTACACGAGGGAGTTGCAACCAGAAAGACAGTGCTCATGATGTTCTTATGTGCCGTATATCAAAATGTGTTTCATATCTCAAGATAAATATTTGCCCAAAATTTAACACGTATCTCAAATTGCTAGTATGTCAGGGCACTCGTATGTCGAGGTATTACTGTAGTCCGGAAAATATGATAAATGTCACTAAAACAGAGTGAACCAATTTGTAAATAAACAGTAGAATGAGTTTGAAAGTACTAGACGATGACTTACGGAAGATACGAAGTTGGAGGCAGTGGTGGTCACAGTGGTCTGGGTGGAGGAAGAGGAGTACCTGAGTGCTTTGGCAAGAAAGGTCCACATCACAGCGTTGCAGGTAAAAAGCAGCCCACCACACAATAGCCTCAGAGGGATGTGGAGCTGAAAATTGATGCCATTAAAAATTGATATTTGGATTTCTCCACTTAGTAACATACATCTGACCACATTTTTCATTTAAAGGAGCAGCATGAAAGATTGGTGTTCAAAATTGGGCGTGCGACCAGGATCAAGATATTGAAGCCCACCATAGTTATGTATGCTGATGATGTATATACCTGATGCCAGCAGGACCCATCATAGTGTAGGTAGGTAGTAATTGTGTTTGGACTCACGATGGCGCTGTTTCCCGGCGCAAGTCTCATAAAATTTTACTACAAATCCAATCCTTGGATTAAATCTTACTGTTATGCGATCTACCAATAGTACCTTAGCGATCGATGTATGGAGTACCCCCAAATAAGTACACATTATTGTAGTACAAGTAAATGTACTTGTATTACAAAGACACAATGTATCTCATAATTGGCTGATTGGTGGAGATTTCTGCATCAGTGCTAAATCCAGTATCAAAACATTTAAATTTTACAGGCTTACAATCCACTTTTAAAATAGGAATATCTCGGCTTAACCATATTAGAAGTATTTCCAAAGCCACTCGTGCCACCACTCATAATAGTATTTATTATTATTCTTATAGCAACTTTTAATTGAAAACGTTAATATTTTTTTTTACCCTGACCGACCGGCATTAGGTAGCTCGCGGGCCGGTACACGCCCACGAACCGGTGGTTTGGCACCACTGATCACACGTGCTTGACATCCAAATAAGATGCAAGATGAGGCAGTGAATAATAATAATAACCTTGTGAAACTACGCGAGATATACCTGCGATTTTGACAGGTCATTATTTCGGGTTGACTTTTGCACAAAATGGTGATGTGTGTATTTATAGTTGCGTGAAGGTCAAAGAGGAAGCGCGACCCTGATGGGGGGAAACAGCGTGGAAACGGCAGACAACGCGATACCACACTGCTGCATTGTCACCATCTCTTTGGTCGTGACTGCTGCTGATGCTGAAGCAGCTGGACCAGCAACTTTAGCCCCATCATGACTCACCCGGTCGCAGGCGGTCGTTTCGTCCACTTGTCGAAATCGCCGCTGTTCGCCCCACGTCCGGAGCCCCGTCTCGCATACTCCCTTCAGGTAGTCCGCTCCCAGGGACAGTTTGGCCGACGATGATGCCACGGCCGCAAGGAAGCCTGCCAGCAATGCATAGAAAACCCCAGGAAACATCTTGAAGGAGGACAGATTAGGCACATAATGGGCTAGTCCATCTTTCCAGTTTCCACCTCTGGAGCTGCTGCCCGCCTGGTAAGTGAGTGTTTTTTGGTAGCGAGCGCTGCACTTTCACCACTCGGCCGATTGGTGGCAGTCACAGCGCATTCGAACGCAGACTCATTGGGGGTGGAGATTGAATGTCAGGGTTGAATTTTGGGAAATGCAGTCCATTGTTTAAGACTGTTGAGTAATTCTCTTCTCATTTTTCTGAACCACTTCATCCTCACTAGGGTCGCAGGGGGTGCTGGAGTCTGTCCCAACTGACTTAGGGCCAGAGCCGGGGGAAACCGTGAATTGATGGCCAGCCAATCGCATGGAACAAGGGGACCATTTATGCTCACACTCATACCTAGGGGCAATTTAGAGTGTCCAATCAGCCTACTATGCACGGAGTACCCAGAGAAAACCCACATGGGCCCAGCAGAGAAGAACTTCACGCAGGTATATATATATATATATATATATATATATATATATATATATATATATATATATATATATATATATATATATATATATATATATATATATATATATATATATATATATATATATATATATATATATATATATATATATATATATATATATATATATATATATATATATATATATATATATATATATATATATATATATATATATATATATATATATATATATATATAGTTTGATTTTTGTATATATAGTCACAATCACAATAGTATACCAATTTTAAAAAAAATATAAAATTTACCAAATTTGAGCTTACATTGTGAAATTGAATAAATATAAATGAATATTGCCAAAACCATGTGCCCATTTGGAACAAGGAAGCCCCCTTATAAGAGCATTTTTCTATAGTTTAATTCTTCCATTGGTGGCCTTCTTCCATCCACTATGCAATTAATGCAGCTTGAAGCAGAAGACAATCAATGCTAATGTCATGGAAACCAAGTGAAAGCGAGCGTTTGCAAAAAGCATGACTCCACTAATTTTGGATTGTTTAAACTGCAAATTTGGAAGCCACGTCACTATAAAGATAGCAATTTGATGTACATTCAATAACCATTTTAAGTCAATAATATTTAAGTAGAATAGATGGGAGAAAGTTGACACAAGAATTGGAATTATCCTCTAAATTACAAGCAGAGAAATGTCATCATTTGAAATGAATGTACATTTATTCTCTAAATATATTAAATATTAATGTGATTATAAAACATGCGCCAATATTTACATACGAGTACGGCTCAGAAATCCACAGAAATTGATCCCTCTGAGTCTAAGCCCTTAAAAATTTAGCAGTCGCTTTTCTGCCTGATAAAAGTTAAGTTTCATTTGGCCTGTTATCTCTTCCTTTGTTCATGTCAAGATAAAAAGCTAATTGGGCTTCATCTGTACTTGTTCAGTCAAGCGATAATTGAGCCAATATGAGTCTTATAACACCTTTACAGTAGAGCTGTCAACCTCTAATCTTTTTCCACTCATTTGGTATTCCTCAGACTCAAAATTCAAGTTAATTTGACAGAAGGCTTAAGCATGACCTTATCAGCCATCAGCTATAGATAAAAGTGAATAAATGGGATACAATTTGAACACGAGAAATTCTCCTAACTCAGACAAAACCACAAACACAAAGGCTAAGACTAAAAGGCTTTGAAACTTTAAACTATATCTGCTACTCCATCTTCTTTTTAAGTTTTATTCCAAATAAAGTTCAAGCAAAAGTACCTTACTTAAATGCTTTGTTGTTTGTGTATATTGGATAAAAGCAAGAACTACTACAAGTGAAAATGTATTTTGGTAGCCAAAGTTATTGCTTGTCTGGAAATGGAGCTGTCTGTAGATTCCCATCAGAGAACCAATAAGACGGTTACTGAAATGTGTTCATCTGTATTCAGTCTGCTGGCACTTTATCGCAAACCCTCCCTATATATATACCCAATTTTTGCAATAAGCTCTCAAAATGAGTCTGACCAAGTAAGGAACTCCTTGAACATGTTTCTTTGAAAGCTATGAAATATCATACCAAAGAAATTGAGAGCCATAGAAGCATAATAGAGAGATTAATGGAAGATTTTCACCTACACCTATTTTTAATGAGCTGAGTCTTGCTCTTTTTGTTATTGTCGCTGTCCACAATGAAAAGATAGTCAGTGTTCTAAATGTCAAATGTTTTTCAAGAAAATTTTGAGTGCACTTTTATAAAGTAACACTTGGGATATCCTCTATTCATTTATATATTTATGTATTTATTTACACATTTACTTATGATTTATTTATATATGTAATATGTATTATATTTATTTATTTATGACGTATTTATATGATTTATTTATATATTATAGTATTTATGTATAATTATATTTATCTAGGATTTTTTATTTATGTATTTTTTGGATTATATGTATTTATCTATGATTTTTTTATATATGTATTTATGTATTATATGTATTCATTAATTTAAAATGTATTTATATATGTATATAGGTATTATAATATTTATTTATTTATAGATGTATTTATTTATAAACTTACTTATTACCTATTTATTTATGATACAGTAATCCCTCAATTATCGCGTCTTCATTTATGGCAAATTCACTACTTCGTGATTTTTTTTCCGCAATTAATTATTTTTAAAAAGTGAAAATCCATGCTGAAACTCGCTAGCGCAAGCCACTCTTGCTACTAGGACTCAACACAAAAAAAATTATAATAAGGGTGACCGATTTTTCGATTATCGCGCCCATATTTGATCTACATTAACCACGATATTCGAGGGAATTGGAAGACTATTCAGTTGAAAATTCTTCAGAATAAATGTAGCCTACTGCTCGTTTGCTATACACTTATAATACTTTTTTTTGAAAGCTGACATTTTGTGTTCTTGAAGTACTGCCAATTGAGGTGATAAATCCAGATACAGGTGTTGGTAGAGGGCCCACTTTAGAATCTCTCTATGGCTATTAATCCATGTTTGCAGAAAAGAGGCATGTGATGGAAGAGAGAAGCTCCACCATGGAGAGCACGATTGAATCAAAGCCGCTTTCATATTTTACAGTGGTGAGGTCTCAGGGTGATTACGAATGCTGTTTTGATCTTGCACATCTGAGGTGATGCAGAGACGAGTATTATTGCTAATGAGAAAAGTGGCTTGCAGTAGATAGTATTCCTGCTAAATTTCTTCATATTGCTACATTGTTTTTAGCCTCTTTTTTATACAAACATCACCATTTTTTGTCAAAATGGCGCCATTCAAGTGGTGGCCAGTGGCCCCCTAGGTCCTCACTCATATTCTGTGTTTTTACAGGTTTTTTTTAATGTTTTGTTTTTATGTTTTATTGTGTTTTAATGCTTTACTTGACACTTTACTTCATATTTTATACTCCATACTTATATGTATATGTATATATTTCAGCAACACTTTTTTAAAAATTAATTATTATATGTACGTACACGTAAACATATATATAACCGGTAAGTTAGATGATTTTTTTTATATTTACATACATAAATATTCATATGTTCGTAGAAAATAGAGGATTTTTTTTACAATTCAAAAAACTAAAGAAGATACTAGTCTTTTCAATTTCAGCAACACGCTTATTCATTTATTTTATATTTATTTACTCATTCATTTATATATTTATTCATTTAGTAATTTATTTATATATATATTTATTTGGTAATTTATTTATATATTAATTAATTAAATAATCAGTATATTTATTTATGCATTATTATATTTTTTAAATGAATTTATTTATTTATTCATTAACTTACTTATTACCTATTTATTTATGTCTAAAATGTATTTTCCTGTGTCTGTATTCTCACCCTCTTGCTACTGTGAAAATTAAATTTCCCAAATACGGGATGAATACATTTATCTATACTAATCTAATCTAATCAAACACAAAGTTAATAGAAGGCTTAAATTGGCCTGAATTATAAGAAAATGCAGTTGACCCCATCTTGAAGCTCATAACACGTTTAACTAACATCTCTCTGTTGCTCAAGGAGTTTTTTTTTGTATTCTCCGGTATTGATCTCGGCTTTCAGGCTGCCTCAGCAGACAAGCCACAGAAATCTATCTGAGCCCTGTTAAGTGTCCTGAGGAGATTCATCAAGGCGAGCCCTCGATTTCTCAATGTAGCCATTGTATCCTCTGATAGCTCATGATGCTTCTGTGTCTGCTATTCATTAAAGAAGCATTTCAATCCTGGTGGTCATTGTATACACACTTGTTTTAGCAATAGGTTAAATCAAGGTATAGTTTTGTGCAACACGACTAGAAGGCTGTTTTACTGTTATTACTTTGCAATGGTGTGCTGTTGCACTGCAGCTTTCCATTTAGGAGAGGTTGATTAGGGTCGTCAATGTGGGCAGTTGGGATTGACTGTACGACATTTAAATCACGCAACTGCTGTCTTGGGCCATGACTCGTCTGTCTCTATGAATAATGCCATTAGGATAGGATTGCTACCTGCTAGGAACATTTATAATAAAAAAGCAATGTTTCATGGTGTGCTTAGAAGGCAATCTTTTCAACTGGTAAGATCGACAGACACTATGTGCCATAATGATATTTATCATCATTATTTAGTGCAAAGTATAAATATAGTAGTACCCCAAGATACGAGCTTAATTCGTCCTGGGACTGAGCTCGTATTTCGATTTACTCGCAACTCCCATAGAAATGAACTAAAAATAAATTAATTCGTTCCAAACATTTGAAAAAAAAAACACAAAAAAACCAGGATAATGGATTGGAAAAAAACGTTTTATTTGTCATCTATTAGCTAAGTAACAAATAACTAGTGGTTTAATGGTAGACTAAAATGTGTTTAATATAACTAAAATTAGACAGATTTCGAGGAAGATAGAGAAAATGAAAAAATGAACTGGCGGCTTGGCGGGTATTAGTGTGTCAGGCAGGGTGGGGGATCTGGGTTCAAATCCAGCTCGGTCCACCTGTGTGGAGTTTGCAAGTTCTCTCCGACCTGTGTGGGTTTTCTCTGGGTACTCCGGTTTCCTCCCACATTCCAAAGACATGAGTGTGAGCGTGATTGGTTGTTTGTCTCCTCGTGCCCTGCGATTGGCTGGCCACCAATTCAGGGTTTCCCTTGCCTTTGGTCAGTTGATTTAGGCTCCTGCACCCCTTGTGACCCGAATAAAAATAAAGCAGTTCAGAAAATGAAATGAAATGAAGAAAAAAACACCATAAAGAGGCTTAATAAATAGTGACATTCGTAAATAATCAACTAACAAAACTAATGTACGCAGCCAAACTTGATCTATAATCAAATTTTCATACGATGATGAGGTCACAAGGCTCTGATGTGTAACTTCCGGGTTTGGACTCGAGTGGGCGTGTCTTAACGCCAGATGAGCGCTGGTTGTCTAGCGGTCTCACACAACCACGCACTGCAGAGACGACAGTGGTTTTTGAACATCACCGAGGAAGATGTCACTCCTCACACGCGGCGGGGGTCTCTCGCAACCACGTCACGACGCGGTCACCACACGTCCCCAGTCTTCGCTATCAGTTCGTGCTATCTTTTTCTCCATTTCAATGTGGTGGTGAAATTCTCCCCGCGGCTGCTCGGGCTCCATCCCTCTTCCCCTCCTCTTCCTCCGCTTCTTTTTCTTCTTCTTCTTCCTCTTCTTCTTCTTCTTCTTCTTGACCGTCCCGTCCGCCACCAGCATGGACAAGACGCCGTGCAGTCCACACCACGGAAGCAAGAGAACCAACTCCCCGTCTTGTGACCGAAGCACATCGAGAAAGCACGGCGGTAGGACGGGATCGCCGAGTCCGGGTTCCGGCCCCCAGTGCGTCCCCGCGGGGGCAGGAGGCTGCCGGGGGGCTTTCTTTGGGAACATTGCCAGTTCGCCGCAGCAGCTGGGTCGCAGGCGACAGTTGGAAGGAGTTCTTAGCAAATATACCAACCTCATTCAAGGCTGGCAAAACAGGTAAGTTAAAGCTTAGATGGAATTAGTTCGAATGACTTTTTTTATGAATGGTTAGGGACAATGTCCACGTTGCATTTAAAAGAGGAGGGGGCGGGGATTTATTTCAGTCCAAAGTACCTCATGAGATGTTTAGTGCTGGATTATTATTTTTTACTATTATAATGATTTTAATGCAACTACTAAAAGTGTATACACAAATAATGTGCGTTTTGTTTTAACTTCAGTATTTTTTTACTAAGCCAGGGGTCCCTACTGGTCCTTAATTGGCCATAGTGGGTGCAGATTTTCATTCAAACTGAACAAGAGGACACCTTTTACAATGTAATCAATTGATTGCATTCAGGTGCTACTTATTTTTTTAGAAGAAACCTCATTGGTTAAACTGTCTGCACTGTGGATGCGTTGGTACAAAGACCAGAACACACTGCCATCCTTTGCTAAGAAGATTTTTCATAAAGCATTATTAGATCAGGGGTGGGCAAACTATGCCATAAAGGGGGCTGCAGTGGGTGCAGGTTTTCATTCCAAGCCATAAAGAGGACACATTTTCACCAATCAATTGTCCTGCAAGTTCAATCAGTGGATTGCAGTCAGGTGCTTCTTGTTTTCTGCAGAAATCTCATTGGTTAAAGTGTCTTTCCCGGATCGGTTGTAACAGAAAATTGCACCCACAGTGGCCCCCGTGGACTAGTTTGCCCACCCTTGCATTAGATCACATGTGTCAAAGTGGCGGTCCGGGGGCCAAATCTGGCCCATCGAATCATTTTGTGTGGCCAGGGAAAGTAAATCATGAGTGCCGACTTTCTGTTTTAGGATCAAATGAAAACGAAGAATATGGCTGTATATTAAATTTCCCTCCCTTTTAAATTAATAATTGTAATTTTTTTTATCATTTTTTTCAGTTTTTAGTTCAAAAGTCATTTTGTAAAATCCAAAATATATATATAAAGCTGAAATAAACATTGTTTTAGATCTATAAAAAAATAACAACTGAATATTCAGGGATTTTAATCCTTTTATAAAAAAAGAATTGAAATATTATATCTAAAATGGTCCAGCCGACGTGAAATCAAGTTGACGTTAAAGCGGCCCATGAACCAACCCGAGTCGGACACCCTTGCACTAGATACTTAGAAAATGACATTTGAGCAATTTCTTTACACCAAAACATGGGAATACTGCCAGCTCGTCAAGCAAGCAAATTGAGTTAACAGTACAGTACAACATTTGCTATATTGTGGGAGTAAAGTATAACACTATTTCCCCCCTTTGAGCTTCTTATTTCCTTTAATTATGCTTCCTATGGTTTATATATTTTTATTGATACTATTTCTTTTGAAGCACAATGGACACTCATAATGTACACACAAAGTACACATTGCGGCTCTGCCACTGTCGACACACCAGCAGTGCGATACTGTGTGATTCATGCAGCATTTATGACTTCACTCCCTGCCACGTTTAGATTTATTTTGCTCACATTGACAGCAATACTGAGAGTTTAAATGGAAAATCCGCGAGAAATATTTCCAAAGAACTGAAGTTGACACATTAGTTATAATTGTGATTTGAATTCCAAGGAGTTAAAAAAAGCGCTCTTTACTTTCCTGCATTGAGTGTCTTTAGTAAATAGTCTCATTTCATCTAATTTTCTGAACCGCTTTATCCTCACTAGGGTCACGGGGGGTGCTGGAGTCTATCCCAGCTGACTTCAGCCTACCATGCATGTTTGGAATCTGGGTGGAAACCGGAGTACCCGGAGAAAACCCACACAGGCCCAGGGAGAACATTCAAACTCCACACAGGTGGACCTGACATGGATTTGAACCCAGGTCCCCCACTGTGAGGCCGACACGTTAACCACTTTTTCACCGTTATTCTAATAAAAGGCTTTCAACAATTATCACACAATTTTAAAAATGCAAGACTTGTAATGCCAAATGTACACAAAAGATACATTTTCTTTACACTAAAATGTTAATCATTTTAAAATATGTCAGTTTTCAGCAATTTTCCAGTACGCTAATTCCAATTAATTGAAAAGTGCATTAAAAGTTACCTTACTTTACTAAATTCCGATGATTTGGACTATTTAGTGAAAAAAAAGTTTTTATTTTTAATTCTATTGTGCTTTTGGCCACGAGGTCAGAGTTAGTTATTTGAAGAAATGTAGTGGGTTGGCTTTTTTGGCTTTTGCGCCCTCATTCGTTTAATTTAAATGTTGTGGCAGCCAGTTTTCCCCCCAAAAATTCAATCTTTTTATTTGAAAAAAAATGTGTACAAAATTTTCTGCAATACAAACACTTCTGATATAAGCCTCTATTTTTTTCTGCGTGACCAAGCGCTGAGCTGAGTGTATTGAACGCATAGAAGTGGGCCAACCGGTAAGTAGCTTGTTCTGTTGTTTAGATCAAAACATTTTACTAACGTCTACTATGACCTCGTGATGAGTGGCGCGTTGCCAACAAGGCTTGTTGACCCCAGCATCACCAAAAGCACATCAATAAAAAATTCCAATGTTATTATTTTCAGATGACAAGTACTCATTTTTAGAGTCAAGAAGCCTAAATGTAGGATATTTTCCATTCAGTTGGTGCTTGAGTTCAGATGTTAATGAAGCCCAAGATGCTCCAATGTCAGGCTCTCACTGTTATGGTGATTCTGACTCCAGTTCAACCTTTTTTTATTTTTCATTCTCCAAACCGCTTATCCTCACAAGGGTCGTGAGGGGTGCTGAAGCCAAAAACAGCCAACTACGGGCACCAGATGGGGACACCCTGAATCAGTGGCCACCCAACTGCAGGGCACAAGGAGACGGAGAACAATTTACACTCACTCAGACATAGGGGCTATTTAGAGTGTTCACCTAGCCTACCATATCTGTTTTGGGGATGTGGGAAGTAACTGGAGTACCCGGAGAAAACCCACATATAACATGGAAACTTCCCACATTGAGAAAACACTTCAGATCAAACCGTCCACCCCAGAACTGTGAGTCCATTGCGTTAACCACTCTTCTACTGGGCCGCCTCAGTTTAAACTTGGATGGTAATATCTCCCAGGAATCATGTTGACTCACTTCGTCTTCTAACTCACTGTCAAGTTCATATTTCAACTTGTCGCACATTAACAAAAACAAGTTTTGAAGGTTGTTTTCCATTGAATCATATTCACTTTGCTGGATTCTCTACCTCTGAACACGTCATGGGTTTCAACTATGCAGAGGCACACAGTTAAAGAAATGTTTTAACGCAGAATTTAATTGTTTGGGTTCTGTGTGAGGTTTGATCATTTATTTTTGAATAATCTCTGACAAGATTCTATCATTTAAATAGTGTAAAATTTAATTAGTGTAAAGTTTTATTTGTTCATTCCTAATCCAAACCACACAAGTGTCAATCCCAGAAGTTTGAGACCAACGCACTAACCACTCATACATCAGGCCACTGTATTAGTTTTAAATACTAGAAAGGTTCATGTTTAAATACATTTTAATCTTGTGTATTCGGTAAATAAATGACTATGTTTTTAGGTTTTTTTCCACGTCATTTATTAATAGAAATCCCTGCAGGAGGAACAGAGTATTACCATAATTACAGTAATCGGATTTTCAAATGACAAGTGTATTCTAAGTACTGGGCAGGTTGTGTGTTGGTGAGAAACAGACTCAAGTGGAGCTAAATATGCTGCTGTGTAGGTGGCACTCTGCCTGTGTCAAGTGTTGATATTGTTGTGTAAGTGATGCGTGTGATTGGAACGGATTATCAGTAGATATATACTTACTATTTTGTGGGTTTGTGCGTTTTTTGTTCATGATAATAGTGTTACATACTTTTTCACTTGTACAATAAGGAGTCATTTTTCATAGGACAGTGGCACCTCAAGATACGAGCTTAATGCGTTCCGGAACTGAGCTCGTATGTCGATTTTCTTGGAACAAAAACAAGATATTGGATTGGGAAAAACATTTTTTTTTGTTCTAATTCGCCATCTATTAACAAAGTAACTAGTGATTTAATAGTACTGAAATTAAACGGACAGAGAGGGAGGACTTTTTGCACGGCAACGCGCTTGTAACATAACACAAACACATTTAAATGAACTTGGATTATGATGCAGACACACTCAAAAATAATTTAATCTAACCGCCGACTTAGAAAGCAAAATTTATATTTGTGCTAGTTAATCATGCCTATTAAGACCAAACATAAATTGCCTTAGAAATTAAAAATTAAAAGGCATGCAATGTTAACCCAAATCTGAATCACTTCAGTCAAAATACACCCCAATTATTAATCACCACTCAAGACATTCCACTCACCAGATTGTACTTAAAGAAGAAAAGCTGGAATCTTGCATTATGCTTGAACTAAACAATATTAAGTGGCAGATAGGACTAATGTCCAAATGATAAAAATTCAGCTTGATTAAACTTATAAATTATACACCAACATAATCAACTTTGAATGCTGAGATTTAATTGGCAATCATATTTCAGGACAGTAAATACAAGAATCTGTTTCAAATCCAGAGCTTAGATTTAACTTAAAAATATCTAAAACCCTCAAGAAACTTGTCAATTGTCTCACCTAAATGCAGTTCTTTAACCTGAATATATTCACTCTTTCACATTGTATGTTTGAATCGAATTATTGGAAAATTGGCCCTTAGCATTTCTTGCTTAAAAGTAGGTATTACTCTTTAAATTCTGCAGAGGTTTTTGCTGTATCTTAAGTAAAAGCCAGAAATGCAGGTCACACTTATGTCAGCATTTTCAGCTTTGTTCTACATGAGGCTGAACGTATGGTTGGTTCTCTGTTCATTATACAGCACCATCCATCATATTAAAGGCCTCCACTCTTGTTTAGCTGCAATAGCAAGACTGCCTGGAGGGGTCAACATTAAAAGGCCCTTCTTTGCTGACCCAAGATAGGATTACACTTGTATATGTGCGCGTGTTAAAAAGATAGGGCTGAGTAACTGACACAGGTAGATTGTTCCCAGATTTGCTGAGGTTGACATTCAGTTGCTATTCTTATTTTTACAGATTCACAAGATAGTGCATATGAATCAATTTGTACTATATATATATATATATATATATATATATATATATATATATATATATATATATATATATATATATATATATATATATATATATATATATATATATATATATATATATATATATATATATATATATATATATATATATATATATATATATATATGCATACACATACATATACATATATATGCATTCATATATCTATGTATGTATGTTTTCTGCAACAGATCTGATTATTTTTATTCACAATTTTCCATAATTCTCCTAGAAAAATTGAAGGCATTGTGGCATTTATTCTAACAAATTCATTTATATGTATTGTACATATGGCATAGTCCAGGTAAATTTAAAAAGAAAAAGAAATCGGTCTAATTTTTAGTTCCTCCCTTCTAACCAGTGTCATAATGTCTTTTTTTCCTAAGATACTTCGTATTGGATCCAGATTCAGGGCTGCTGTTGTACTATGTCAACGAGCAGGGAAGGAGCCAGAAACCACGAGGGTCTCTTCCTTTGATCGGTGCCACTGTGAATCAGAGTGATGAGGCTCCACACATGTTCATTGTCAACTCTGTCAATGGAGAGTTGTACAAACTCAGAGGTATGATGCCAATATCCTCCACTTTATAAGTTTTGGGTTGGGAAGTTTCACTTTTTAAAGAGAATGTTATGCACCACTGTGATTGGCTGCAGAGTTGTTGTGACACATTAGTGCGAAACTTCCAATTCCTATATTGTGCTCTGTATGAAAATGATAGATGGCGGAATCATAAAATTTAGATTTAAGTGATCCTATGCATTTAAGCAGTCGTTTTGGGGTTTTCACCTAGGGCATTTTTTTTCAGAGGATTATGTTTTTTTGCTCTGTTGCTGAAGTCCAGCTACTGGAACCAGTATGCCCTTTATGCTCTTGTGGAAGGTTTTCAAAACAAGAACAAGTTGGCCTATATTCCCTGAATAACTCAGCATTCCATGTGAAATGTGTGAAGGGGAATCAATGATCCCACTGAGAAGGGGTCAGCAAGAGTAGCAGACTGGCTGAGATCTTGAAATTTCCAATGTCAGCTATGCTTTTGCTAAGGAGAATACACCAGACAGACAAGTCTTTAGTTACTTTTCATCATTTCCAATAAATCTTTAGTTTAGTTTACCTAAATATTTATGACCAAAATTGATCTCATAAGAAAATTGAATCGGGATTGCATATACATACAGCGGTACCTTGAGACACAAGCTTTGTTCGCTCCGGGACTGAGCTCGTATGTCGCTTTACTCGTAAGTCAAATGAACGTTTCTCATAGTAATGAATTAAAGACAAATTAATTAGTTCCAACCCTCTGATCGCATTGGAAAAAACATTTTATTTGTTCTAATTCGCCATCTATTAACAAAGTAACCAATAACTAGTGGTTTAATAGTACTAAAATGTGTTTAATAGTACTAAAAATTAGACAGATTTCGAGGAGATGAGCGAGAGACAGACAAAGGGAGAGGGGGAGACTCTTTCCACGGCAGCTTCCGCTGTATGCTTGTATATCAAAATTTGTCTCATATCTCAAGATGAAGTATGTCGAGGCACCACTGTATTTTAAATGAATAAAACTGAAATAAATACTCTAATGTTCCTGATATTTACATTCTCTAGGTGTGGCGATTAAACGGATATTTAATCTAGTCATTCAGAAACAAAAATCAATATTTGATGTCAAATAAAGCAAAGAGGTTAATATTGTATTCTGATGTGTGTATAGGCTTAGAAAAAAAACATGTATTCAAAAGAAATATTAGCTTAAACAGCAGAAGCTGAAGTAACTCACATTTGCAGGTGCAACAACCAGTGATGAAGATTAGCCAGTGCCTCAAATTTGGCATTGGTTACCATGGGAACCCCCTGAAATCCTACCTTGGGAGGGGTAGAGTGGAACTTTAAAGTTCAGCAGTCGTTTTCCCAGTTTTTCATATGATCTCATTTATGTGTCAGCTTTTATGTTACTTCTGTTATGAAACCTTTTCCCAGACACACTTTTCTTCTCACTTTTGTCGTGGTAAGAGGATACGTACAATGTATCATTGAAAAATACTCTGCTTTACAACAACTGACCGCAATTCCACTGCATTTCACTTTGAATCTAAAAACCTGTAATTGTATCCATGAATGACCTCTACCAGCCTGAGGGTTTATCTGCCTTTACAACAAAAGCTCTATTGACAATTAGAAGGCTGAAACCTGAGTGGTTGACTGTCAGGACTGTCTTCCTTCTTAGCGAGCAGCTTTGATTTAATCCTTTGTGAATGCAAGTGCTAAATTCATCTATTTGTAACATTGCTACCGCAGGTGAATGAGATCATACGCACTTGTTTTAATAGAGCTCATTTTAAAAGATGACAAAGACCCGTTAGAAAAAGGAAAGTTGAAGACTGCTGAAATCTTACCATATTCCTAATATACAAAAACTTGAACCCACATCCATAACACACTTTCTAAATGGACAATTTTATTTTTACAATTAGTACCTTGTACTTATAAAAATATATGTTCATGGCCCATCGTTGTCTTCATGACCAATTTATTATTATAGATATATTTTTTTAAATATCTCAATCAGTCCTTATTTTGAATAATGCTTTTATAATTGACTAGAGTGGATGAAGTGTTGTGGTTATAATTAGATAATGATAAACGGAGGAGTTCCATGAATAGCTCTGTTCTCCCATTTAATTTTTCTCTGTCTAATAGAAAATTCAACTAATAGAAGGATAACAGAGCTGTCTTTTTAAATTTCCACTAGAATGTGTTCTTGGCCTCGAGCAATCCTATTGTGAACAAGTGAACATTAGCATAGATGCTGTCATTATCTAAAATAACAGCTAGACTTGTGCGTGTCATCAATATAAACACAAAGATGTTACCTACTACCTTGATATGGTCTCTTGTTGGAGATGAGACCCGAGGTAATGGACAAAATGAGATTTGAATTATGTCTCAAGAGATTTTGTTCTTGTGTTGGTTTAATTTTTGTTCTTACCTGCTCAATGTGGACTTTTGTTGATGTTTGGATGAGTGCAGTAGTCATCTTCTTTAACTATATACAGTGGTAACTCCACTCTTAATTCCTTTTAGTAACTTGGATTTTTGTAAGTAGAGACACATTTTGTAATTTCTCTAATTTACACTCCTCAAAATGTACTACCAACTAAACCCATTAAAATGATCAAAGTGGACCAATTTTGCAAGAAAGATGTGAGAGAAAAAAAATTAAAGAAATTTATTAAGCCATTAGAATGAGTAACAAAAACATGCGCCTACTGTATTTTCATGACTATATGGCGCACCGCATTTAAAGGCGCAGTGTCAGTAACGAGTGCTATATCTGTATTTGACACACACAGATCACACCGCATTTAAAGGTACAGCCAGGCATGGAAAACATACACCAGCTTAAACATACAGACACACGCTCAAAACACGTTTTTCAAAAGGCAACGTAAGCAAAAATTATGATTTATGATTGATGTTTTTTTCTGTGGAGGGTTGCTTTATTCCAGTGTTTGCTACTAAATTTAGTGTAGAACACATTTGAGTGTCCCAAAAAATCAGCAGATGAATTATAGATCATAACTAATTAGCATATTCAAAAGGTAATTCTGCTTCCCTTTTTAAAAAGTGTATCTAATGGCAATCACCATGGGAGCAATGTGATTCATATTGATTCATTCATGTTTGAAGTGTTGGGTTTATTCTGACTAAATTCTTATTTTCATTATGTGATATGGTCCCTCAAAAAAAGCTGTACATGGACAACAAGCATTAAGGGAGAAAGATGCAGCAGTTTGGATCAGATTGACACCTCTGCGGCAGTGTCTATTGTTTGTTTTCTGCAAGGTTGCACTCGAGGAGTATCTTATCTTGGGAGCTTGGTAAGGTGTGGAACAAAAGGGTCTTTTCTGTAAAAATGTGCTTGAGGTTTATTTGGCGCTTGGCCACTTTGCAAGCACAGCAAGGTATATTGTCAAAACCAGTACATTTATATTTGGGTCTCTCAATGTCTGCACCACCCACTTAAATGTATTAAGTCATTTAAAAAATGACCTTTGTTAAGGATGTGTTAGGTTTTTAAGAAATACAATTGTGTGCTTAACATTTACTTCAACATGAGCTTCTTCTATTCATGAAAATTGCAAGGTTAAAAAAAAAGTTAAAGCGGTTATTTAATATTCCTAATCTTGAGGAATAGCTATCTTTGAAAGACGAGACATACATTTTTTTATTTCATTTACTGCTGAGCTTTTTGGATGAGTCTTAATCAAATTCAAAAGGTTCGTCTGTGCAATTGGACTTATGAAAGGAAACAAATAGAATCCATCAGTGAATGTGAAGACTCTTATCTACTGGCCATATCGACCTGACTTTGAACATCTGGAAAAATTTATTGCATGAAGTGAAGCTAGTGAATTAACTTGAATTTATTTGTTTTGCTGTATCTTTTAGCCTCTGACGCCAAAGAGCAGCAGTATTGGGTTAGCCAGCTTCAAGCATGTGCCCGGCGACATTCTGACTGCGGTGCCAAGGTAAAGAACAAAAGAAGCCTACTACTAACAGTTTCTAGTGCTTAACATATTTTCACTGAATGCTTTGGTTGTCTTAAAAAGAAGTGAAAGTCTTGACATTTGTGAGCCATTGCATTGAAACCAGACTCTAGTTGGAATTTGACAGATGTAGACATTTGAATATCCTTGTGCTTTTGAAACTTCAAATATACTTTCAATGCAATTAGAATTAGTGCAGTAATCAGAAATCAAAATTGCCGAAGATTGACGGGGTGTCCCTCGCCTGGTGCTTGTAGTGAAATAGGATAGGCAGGATAGAAAATTAATGAATGGAAAATTGGACCTGAAGTATCAAATTTAGCAACTGATATCTGTAAAACTTGCAAACGCCATTTCCTCGATTCATGCAAGTCTGCTTCCAGAAGCATTCTCAAATATAACTCGAGGATGTAAACATTGTGTGAATGTTTCTGAGGTGAGAGTTTATTCAGATATATATTAACATTGCTGCTTGCATAGTGGTGTCAGGTCTTATGAATAGAACATTTTATGGAATAACTTTTTTCCTAAGTTTGAGCATACCGTCCATATGCAAAATATGATTCATAATTATTTGTGACTTTCCAATAGGGACATATCTGTATACTCATACATATATACAAAATCCATAACTGGACTCAAACTCTGATTGCTTTTGTTTTCGGTAAATGTAATTGACTTGATGATAGTGCTGTGGTAACATATTTGAACAGAAATAACAATAGACAACAATCAATGAAGTCATTAAATGGAAAAGGGACATTGCAATAAAGGCAAGGCGATTCAGTGAGCCAGGCTTCCAATGGCTATTATATTATTTCTGGAGGACCGTCACTTTACCCAATGGGATGGCACTGAGGATTCTGAAGTACACCTCCTGGCACTTCTTCAATAAAAGGATGATGCTGATTTAGCCTCATCTAGTTTTTTTGGGCCAAAAAAGTGAGGACATGATAACAAAACTGGAAACAGTTGCTCATCTAGGTCTAAAATTATTCTACCAAATTAATTGGTAGTACTTTTACGTGCAATAATAACAATAATCCTGTAAGACTGTTTAATTTAGTCTTCCACTTAAAAAGGATCATAAACAAGTGGTGCTGTCTGATGTAAGCCAAACTCCATCAATTTGATGCCGTGTTCTGGTAATAGAATCAACCTTGGACTGTCCTCCATCAATTCATTGAGTCTAGTAAAAGATGTTTTTGCTTAAAAAAATATTAAGCTGACATAACACTACTTCCAAAAAAAGATCATTCCTTCATATGTATATATCATTTTAAATTTTACTCTTGTCTTGAATACCTTTTGCTGTTACAGTGGTACCTCGAGATATAAGCTTAATGCGTTCCGGGACGGAGCTTGTATGTCGATTTTCTCGTAACTAAAATAAAAACAGGATATTGAATTAGAAAAACATTTTTATTTGTTCTAATTCGCCATTTATTAACAAAGTAACAAATAACTAGTGGTTTAATTGTACTAAAATGTGTTTAATAGTACTAAAATTTGACGGATGTCGTAAAGGGGAGAGATAGAAGAGGGGGAGAGTTTTTGCATGGCAACGCGCTCGTACCATAACATAAACAAATTTAAATGAACTTGAATTACAATGTGGATACACTCAGAAATAAGTTTAATCTAACCTTACACTAAATTTAAGTCTAGTATTTGTGTACGTAATGGAATTTTAACAAAAGTGTATGTGAAATAGCAATTCATTATCCTCTACTTTCTGCAATCAAAAATGTTTATTTTTCTCTGTGTGGTTATTAGGGAAGAAAGTTGAAGGGTTCTGATGAGCACCTGAGCACAGAAGAGGTGGGGGGAGGACAAGATGTGCTGGTGAGTCACTTCTAATAAACATGCACAGGCATTTTTTTTAAGCTATGTAGCTCTTCTTTTCCTTGATCTTGTCTCGTGTGTGTTGAGTTGATACTCTTGAAGGATGGTGAATCTTTAAGAGAATAAATAACAATAAATTATACTTCGTAAAAGCATTCATATTTCTATTTTTATCAAATATATACACTTTATTCTATTTCAATGTATGTTTTCCCCTGCCGCTTGAAAAAAAACCCTAGATGAAATGATAGACACAAGCGCATACATGAACAGATACGGAAAGTCCCTTTCTAAAATAAATAAATATAAATAAATCCCAAGTTTAGATCCCTGTTGTTGTCATGTGCTCTCCTTCTGACACCAAGTGTGGACTTAGTGCTGTTGACATTTTGCGGGCTTTAAAAAAACAAACACAGACATTCTTTGACTTTCCCTGCATCATCCTTGTTAAGTTTGAATAATTTAGTTCTGAAAATCAGTATGTTGCACTCCAATGGCATTCTTTAATAAAATTACAAACACTTTTTTTTGCTTTGATTTTGTTGGAATATTTGTTCCAAACAGCATTGGTGAACATTCCAAAGGTAGAATGTCTTTGCAGCTTTGCCAATGTACTCTTTGAGTATCTCACGAGGAGGTAAATGTATCCTGTGGTCTTCAATGTGACAACTGACCGTTGTACCTTGAGGCCCACGTTCTTGTCTGGATTGGTTTGCCCAGATTTAATTGACAGCAAAGTCGAGCACTAGTAAAATAGGACTTGACTTCTTTGGAATTGTCCTGCCTCCAAGTCAAATACAATGGAACACTAACAAGATTTTATGTTTGGAAGAAAGACATTTGATTAAATGCCAACATTTTTTTTACTTGCTAATTTTGGAAACTGGGTTGAATCCATGTTTTCTAACATGGGGCATCTTATTTTTCATTCAACTTTGTGATGTCTTGATCTGATAGTCTGTATCGGCACCTGATACGACGATTTTTGGAGTAGATCCAATCCAGTAGTCAAGTTTTCAGTACTATAGTGCTTTTTGGCTGCTATAAATCAAACCATTCGGCAAAAATGTCCGCTGAGTGGGGCTACATCTCTTTAGAAACTAACAAGCAGGGGGTCGTCATGTAGTATTTATCATTTACCGGTTATATTTTGCAGTATTTTTACAGGCCTACACATGTGGGCATTGGATTGGCATCAGATAGGTATCGTCAAAGCATCTTGAGAAAATCTGAAGTCAAAAAAGTCATTACCAGAACATGCTCAGTTAAAATGCTTTGATACTAGTGTTGGGATTTCATTATCGCTTATACAAATAAAGTAACTAAAAGTTACCAGACACTAAAGTAGGCACAGTTCGTAACTGACGTTTCTGTATTATTACAGTGAACGCAGTGTTCTTCTGTATGCTTATTTTTCACACCAGTGAAGCTGACATGGCTTGGCAGAAAGCTCTGGTTATGTGTCATCTGTCCATAAGACAAAATCACAGATTTTTTAAACTTGTCACTATGCATGAAGAAAATTTACCGAACTCAGTTTACTGAAGTTACTATTCTGCTAACCCAAACATTTTCCATCACTGGATAGCTGCAATGAAGTTTATTAATTCATCTACTGTTTCTTGCCATGTGTGATTAATTAAATCACAATCTTTCCAGGTGAACACTCAGTCAATTAATTGTCTCGTATTCCTTTCTTTGCTATCATTACACTCCAATAAGTGCTTAATCAATCACAACAGACATTTATAGTAACATGCTGTTAAAACGCTTAAAACCGTTCTCATTCGCACAGTTAGAATAAAAAGCAAAGGAAAGTTTAGCCTGAATAAAATTGAATGCCAATTATTTTCAATGCAAATGCAATATAGATACCAAGAGTTGATAACACACTTTTTACAGTGTGAAGGCCTGTCAAATTTCCACTCAAGTAGTTCTTGTGGACAATAACTTTGAAGATCTACTCCGTCATATGTATGTATATGGGTCTGTAAGACATGCACACATAGCTTTCAGCCTATCGTGTGCTGTAGCACAAATGCTTGTTACTCTAAAGCCCTGCGTTTGTCTCCTGGTAACGCAAATGGAAATGATTTAATTGAATAGTCCTGCGACTAAGAGTGATCTACTGATCAGTTTATTATTTAAACAAAAGTTCTTATGTATTATCTTTGGAAATCAATAAACCGTAAAACCTCGCCACTTCGCAGAATGACTATTGTACAATCACCACATCGGAGCCTGGATTCGCCAAATATAAATGAAAAGTTTATAGTGTAGAAACAATAATACAAATAGGAAATGGAGGAGGGGGGCCATTCACAATTGGAGAGTATTTCACTGGCCACTGGGGGCCAGTGTCTACCTTAGGGAGTTAAATAATATTACAGTCTAAATAATATTAAAGATACACCATAAACTCTGTCCCTACACTGCGTTTGCTCACCTATTCTAAGACCTGCCATCTTGGAACCTATTAATTGCGATAACTAAGGTATTACTGTACCCCTTTTTTCTACTACTTCTTTTGGTTGTTTCCCTTGCCTCCTCAACTATTCATGTACAGAGGATAAAACCTTAATTCTTAATGTTGTTCCTTCTCTGCTTACCAAGAGCATGTGGCTGGACTTTGCACAATGAAACAGTGTTCTCTTTTGTAAGCTGATTAGGTCCTGCCCCTAAAGATCACAAAGAAACCAATATGATAAAAATCTTAATATTCAAGAATGTAATGCGTCAGAGATTATACAGAGAATTAGCATGCATCAAAACATTAAATAAAAATTTACAAAGCACATATCATAGAATTAAAGCCAAGTTAATAACATGTTTCAGTTCCTAGTTATTGCGGAATCAACTCGCTTTTTCACTGCCAGTGTCCAATATTTTGTTTTCGCCACTGTAACTAGAGCCTTTTATCTGGGGAAAGATCATCTCTGGTGCCCTGCTTTCCCTTTACACTAATGGAAAAGAAAGATAGACATGCGAGGATAACTCGTTTGACTTAACTGTGTGTTTTTGCTGAGATTACCGAGAAGGAAAGTATAAACTTCAACTCAAGAACAAATCACTTTGAAAAAAATTTTTTTTCTTCAAACTGCCGTTGCTAATGATTCAAACCTTTTAGAAATTTTCTCTGTGATAAATTGAGCATTCTATGTTTGGTTTAATTTGCTCTGGTTTATGTCAAAATGATTGAAAATACTTTCCCTACACATCAATTAGTGCCATCTTAAACAAAAGGCATCAGTTCTACATGCTTGCACCTGTGTCTTAGCCAATCAGCTGTCTGGCCGCTTGGGTCTTAAAGCTGTGTCTTGCTTTCCTGATTAGTCTGACTGTGTTTCTTTTTTGTTTTAGGATATCATTTGTGTGTACAACTACATGATACCTACATATTTAGCCAAGAAATCCAAGAGTACTAAACGTACCGTATTTACTCGCTTATAAGACGCATTTATCGGCCAAAAAAAAGGATGACCGAATCGAGGGTACGGCTTATACGCGCATAAAAAGATGACATGCACGAAACTGAAAGGTGACTAAGACCAAACATCAATACACCATGACGTCATGACGCCATAACGATACGGTCATTTATTTCTAAATGCAGAAAAGGTAACAAGATAAAACGCTAAACAAAAGTGGTACTTTTATTTCATACTATTAAAGCCACTAACGTATGAACAGTTCAAAGGAGTGAACATTTTAGAATTAACTTAAAATGACCTTCATGGGTCAATATTACCACTTTTTGCATTGCCTGCACCATAACTCACGGACGTAAATGCAATTTTTTTGACTTGATATATATTTTCAATTGTTTATATTCTTTTTAACTTTACTTTCCTTAGGGCTCTTCATCCTCTGGTCGCAACCGTAGCTTCTCTCTTCTTCCACACCTCACCCCATCTTCATCTCCGACTTCTCAGCGCCAATTAGCCCACACATCTACACCAAGTAACATTGTCAAAATAACTCACCACAAGTCACCGGCTGCAGCACGGCGGGCCAAGAGTCAATACCCAGGGCGTCTGCTAGAGGTCAAAGAGGTGAGTGACAAAAATACTACATGTCCACCTCAAGTTCAAAATGATAAATGGCTTGTGATGACCGAAACCATTTCTGAGTGAAAGGAGTCAAGGATTTAAAAAGTGATCAAGGTGACTTATTTAAAATTGATTTTTGAATTTCTTTTTTGGTTTAGACAGCATTTTTCATCGCATGCATTATTCATTCAGGCCACTCTAGGTGGTGATAAGCTGGAGCAGACTGATAGAAAAGAAGCAGCCAATTTGGGCCACAGGCACCTTCAGACAAAGGGTCTTTCGAGTGGCTGCCCCACATATCAATGGCATAGTGAAACTATTCTGAATTTGGACCAATTTACCATAGTAACATGGTTTCTAACAAACAGGACTTTTATTGGTTCAAGGGACTTGGAATCTTATCTTTGGAACTTCTTCAAAATCTTTGGGTACCATTTGAGATCATACCTGTCCTTTTACTTGAGCTAACGTTGTATAAAGATCCTTCTGAATAGTCTTCAGCAGTAACTGCCTTTTCTATTTTTCTTCCTCTTTAAATCAAAGTTCTTCCGTGCCTTACATGCACACTCCACAGTAATGGACCGACCTAGATTCAAACCCAGAACCCAAAAACTGTGGGGCCAATGTGCTAACCACTTGTCTACCAGACTGCCTAAATGTGAATTCTTTACATAAAACAATTTTTTTTTTAAAGCTTTACTGTTTCACCAATTTAAAAAGTATGTGAGGATTTGGCAATTTTCAGTAAAGTTAATGACTCATTGACAATAAAAATAGTAACTAATTAGTTGTTGGTTTACCTTAAAGGCCCTATAAATGAATCCAGAAGACATAAATGAGTTTGACAATCATGGTTAACTCTACATTTCGATGCAATAAAGAAAACACTTTTGGCATAAACATTTGAGTCATTGTGCATGGGTAAAAAAAAAAGAATCAGCTAAACAATACAATAAGTGTGATGATGTCAAGGCTTTTTGTGAACGGTAAAATTGCTACCACATCTAATTCAGCCAAGCATTCCTTCACAGACCTTGCTTAGCACTATGCAATAACAAAAAGGGCCTTCCCTAAACGGTTCCCATAAAGTTGACAGCTTTAAGAAATTCAAGTAGAAATAATGCTAGTGCAAAATAAGTAACTAAACTTTTCAAAGTTTCCTAGTATGACTGAAATCCATGCCTCTATGGCCACTTTTCAAGTTATGCAATTCCCCATTCCGATATGCTCTACAGTGAAGCTGCGTCGTTCTGCTGAGAATATCTCATCCAAGTGATTCACTTTGTTGACAGAAAGAGAGCAGTGAATGGAGAATTCGTTCCCACCTCTGCGGAGCAGTCTGCTCCCCCAATTCAGGAAAACCTGCTGCAGTCTGAGTGAATACTGAGCAGATGGTGTGTTCATTAACGAAAACAAACACTCCTCTGGTGCTTCTGTTTCATCTGAAAATGTTTGTCAGATGGAAAAAATAAGGCCCGTTGTGATTTGTGATTCATTTCGGTTTGGCTCTGTATTCATCTGACCTAATTCCTATAGTAGCTGCCGTCATTTACACTTCCTACTTCTCAATATGTCATCTTTCTTTCATTCCCAATAGAGTCATGACATCGTAGTGCTCATTTCCAGGGGGTGTTGATGCTGACGATGCAAGAGTCTACTTACACTGTCATATCTATCTTATGTCTTATGGATCATTTATTTTCTGGCCATTTATAAGGTTCACTCTTGGCTCATCTCACTTCTTTGAATCTCTGCACCATTTTTCTCGTCAGCGGGACATTCAGCCAGCAACCTTATAACCTTCCAAGCATTAAGCCAACACACCCACGGGTGTATACTATGGGGAATAACATTTTACATTCAAGTACACTACTGTAACATGCAGTTTTAGAATGAAGAGAAACAGGATTACAATTGTCCCTAATAGAAATAATAGAAAAATAGACTTTAGTGATGAACTTGTACTGCCGTATTTTCTGCACTATAAAGAGCAACTAAAAGACCGGGAGTGTGCCTTATAATGCGATGCGCCTTATATATATCGATCAATATTGGATAATCACTGTATGAAAGTTAATCATGAGTGCCGACTTTCTGTTTTAGGATCAAATTAAAATGAAGTGTTTTTAGTTCAAAAAACATTTTGTAAAATCTAAAACTAAAAAAATCAAAAATAAACATTGTTTTAGATGTATAAAAACTGAATATTCAGGGATGTTAATCCAGTTCTTTTAATCAATTTATAAAAAAAATTCTAAATATTATATCTAAAATGCCCACATGAAATCGAGTTGACCTTAACGTGGCCCACGAACATACCCGAGCCTGACACCCTTGATCTAGTTGATGTATAACACAACCACTACTACTATTCATACTACGGCTCCATCTAGTGAATGTATAAAACAAACCCCCTACTACTACGGCTGTATAACACACCCACTACTACTACTACTACACCACCATCTAGTGAATATATAACCTAACAGCCTCCTACTACCACAACTACTACCACCACAGCTCCATCTAGTGGCTGTATAACACAACCCCTACTCCCACTCCCAGCACCACCACCACTAGTGGGTTTTACAATCCCGCACGCCTTATAGTACGGAAAATACTGTAGCAGTATGACACACTTTGAGAATTACCGCATGATTCAAAATAGATACCACAGAAATCCCAAACTGCTTGTAGGGTACAAAAAAAACACTTACCTAGATGAAAAAAAACACTAGGTTAATGCAGTGTTTGAAATATGTTTTCAGGCAAAAGCTTTTCTCATTAGCCATATGTTATAACCTAAGGGAAAATATACAATGCATGAATCGTTTGCTCTGACATATTTCTAGTTTGGCACAATATCAAAATTTTCCAAAGAACAGACCCTTCTTATGTTATCACCTTCAATTAGTCCATCCATCCATCCATGAACGTGTGCATTTGTCCATCTACTGAACGTGTAACAGCAGGAGTCGAACATACGTCCTTCTCTCCTCAACCAGACTAATGTGAGCTCATCAAACAGCGGTGCAGGCAGGCAGGCACTCACACAGCAGCTGTGTCAGTGATAGATAACTAGGGGTAGGCTATTTATGGAAGCAAGAATTTTATTATTTATTTTTTTAAATTGCGGCAAAAAAGCTAAATTGTGTTCAATGTGTACAAAAGAATTGCTGTACAATATTACATATTTCCATCCCATTCACCCATTTGCACGTTTTTGTGCAGTCAATAGATTGGCTAAAAAAAATGTCAAACCAATGCCGGTAGCATTACTTTAATTTTGAAATTGTAAGGTCGGAAGAAATTGCACATTATTTTACAGAAATTAAATCACTTTTTCTCACATTGTTCGTTAGATCCTGCGACTTATACTCCAGTGCGACATTCTGTGTATAATGAAAATCATTTTAACGTGATTTTTTAAGGGCATTGTTGAATAATTATTGTTGAATTTTGAGTCTTTTCTGTTCACACAAGAAAATAGTACAGATAAATGATCATGCAGCTTTTACCGCTTCAAAAATGGCTCTCTTGTGTTACTGCCGATGTGCTCGACAAATGCGTGCAGAAGACAAGGTGTGAGATGTGAACCTATAAAATATTAATGACGGCCAGATTAGTAACCAGCATACATTAGTGCTGTGAAAATCTTAGCCAGAAGAAGCAAGGAACTTTTGTAATACCCCCAAAAAAGTTGATACATGTAGGATTTACATACTGAGTCATATTTCCTCACAGGGGAGTCTCACATGAAAGGTTTTTCAACTTTTTGTGCCCCCCGTTTGAACACGTGACGCTCTTGGAACAAGCATAAAGTATATCAGGGATGAATACAGATAAAATGAGGGTTTCCTTGCATACACAAAAACAAGATGTATTTTGGCATATTAAACCGTGCCTGCACACAATTGAGAATATTTTTGGCCATTACTTTGCTCTGATGTGTTGAAAAAACCCTATTTTATTATATTTTACTATTAGAATGTAAAAAAGAAACAGATTTAACCTAACAGCTAATAGCAGCACACTTCTGAATATTGACGTGGTATAAAATGATGAGTTATACAGTCCATTGTCGTAAAGAAAATGTTGAAGTCCCCCTTTTTAAGACGGATGCTTTTATGCTGCGGTGGAATTTAACAAAGTACCTTGTCATTGTGACACTTTAAAAGATTAGAAAATCATTGGACGCAGGCATTTCTGACAGTTGGGTAATATTCATCTAAAATGGCCTTCAAAATTTGAATTAAGATCTGCTATTTATCCTGTTACCGCCTTTATGCTAGCTCTGCATTTTTCGTCTACACTATCCAGATATATCAAATACAGAGCCAAAGAATTTCAAGATCAATTTCAGTGGAAGTCTAGAGAAGGTAGCACTAATAACATTACCATATACAGTGGTACCTCAAGATATGAGCTTAATGCATTCCGGGACTGAGCTCGTATGTCGATTTTCTCGTAACTCAAACAAACGTTATACCTTTCTTCTCCCGGGTTGGCTGTATTTGCCTGCCTCCACCCTAACTTTCAGATGCAACCTATCGAAGGTTGTTTGCTTTTGTATTCTCTTCAACTCATTCCGAAAATGCTGCACACAAATGTCCTCACAATCGACCACTTGACAACGAGAAGTAGTATATACTCTCGTAAATCTCAAATTAGCAATAGCTCCAGCATTCACATTGACTAACGGGGGATACAAACACTGAAAAAAAATGCAATGCACCACCCAGTGCTCGTAGAGACATTACACGAGGGATTTGCGACCAGAGAGACATTACATGAGGGAGTTGCGGGGAGAGAGACAGTGCCCATGATGTTCTTATGCGCAGCCTCTTGGGTCACCTGTCTGCTCGTATAACAAAATTTTGCTCGTATCTCAAATTGCTCATATGTCGGGGCACCCATATCAAGGTACCACTGTACCATATAAAATAAAATGACTGTTCTCTTTCAGATGATGTCCCAAGCTGAAGGCCAACAAAAGAACCTCGCCCAGTCCATTGATTCATTGCCTACTAAAGGTCCACTCTCCTGTCTGGATCAGGACTTGCTGATACTCAAAGCCACGTCAGCTGCTACACTCAGCTGTCTGGGAGAGTGCCTGAACATTCTCCAAAAGTCCCAGAGCCGTAGCCAGGTGTCGCCTCAGTTTCAGGCTACTCAACGCAACCACACCGTCCACGGATCCTCCACGGGTGAGTCATCCGAGGGCTCCATCTTTGTTCTGCTGGAGCCCCCAACTTCTCTGTCTTGTCCTTCTTCGGTGTCTTTTCTGTCTACTTGCTCACAAACTGGCAAGTGCCAGCTGGATTGCAGTTCCTGTCACAGTATGATGAGTAATATAAACTTAACTGTCTGTATAAAATGTTTCTAAATGGGAACATGGAGGTTAATTATCTTGTATCCTCTGGTTGATCAGTGGATGCTGGAAAAAAACATGGGAAATGTGTACCCGTTTAAAGTATTTTTAGGCTCATACCCAAAATATTCAGAGCTCATGTGCCAGAATTTAAGGGCTACATAAGAATCTACTGAAAATCATTTTAGATCTGGCCAAAACAAGCTATGGTGGTGTGTTACTACATCAATGATATGTTTAGCTTTCTCTATGCCTGATCATAATGGATCCAATAAAGGTATTTGGAAGAAACCTCTTGCAACTTGAGGGTGCTTTTCTGGAATTAAAACAAAGACCAAGATGGTAAATATTGGCCGAATAAGGTATCGCTAGACTTTTGAAACTACTTCTGTCAAAGTTTAGTTTGACAGCAGTTACACTTTGCATGTACAGATGCATTGCCATCGTTTAGATGGAGTCATCGCAATTCCATTTCAATACAATTGCTACATATTTAGGTAGTGTGAGGTTATTCCATTGGAGTATTACTTCAACATCAGTTGCTATCAGTTCTGCCTATTGAGTAATCTCATCCCATCTCATTTTCTGGATCGCTTTATCCTCATTAGGGCCTCTGGGGTGCTGGAGACTATCCCAGTTGACTCCGAGCCAGAAGCTGGGAATTGGTGGCCAGCCAATCGCAGAGCACAAGGATACGGACAACCATTCATGCTCACACTCATCCCTAGTGGCAATTTAGAGTGTCCAACCGGCCTACCATGCATGTTTTTGGAATGTGGGAGGAAATCGGAGTACCCGAACGAAGGAAACCCATGCAGGCCCAGGGAGAACATGCATATGATAAACCTTACATTTTCCTGTGATAGTAGCTGCAAGCAACCTTTAAAAGTTATTCATCATAATCGACATCTTCTCAGTGCAAGATGAAAGAAGGCAAACCTTGCTCTGGATCAATAGACGACAATGATAAAATTCCACTCTTCACCCCATGTCTGGCCTTCTGCTACTTTGACATGACACAGATAGCGAAAAAAAACAAGAGCTATGGATTTTTATCCTGTTTCAACAGCTATTCTTAGAGAAGTGTGGTGATTCATGTCAGCCCTGACAGTGTGTTGGTCTTTTCTTTGCACCAACAGTCACCATTCCCTCTACCAGCTCTTCAAACAGGAGTTGTTGTGGAGTGGGACCACCTTGCTGCAAGTATAAACCGCTATGTGTCCGCTGCCTGGCTGCTAGGTCCCTTGGGTTTCCAAATGCAATCTCACCTTCTGCATACACCCACCCCCTTACTTCAGTAAGGACTTTGGGTAGCGGAATGATGACCTATATAAGATGCATGAGAATTATGCAGACAAAATAAAACGACAATGATTTACCACTGCATGCCCAATCCTTTGACAGGGTCTCAGCATGTGAATGGACTAATGAATGGTCTTTCTGAATTTCACATGCAGTGAAAATAGTGAGATTTCTTTGGGGGGGGGGGGGGGGGGTTCTCCGTAATGAATTCAAAGCTTGTGTTGTGGAAGGCAGACTGTTCTCTATTAGTACAACTTGGAAATTTAATTTACTTTTGTGGACTATGAATACCTAGCAGGAGCATAAAGAGTTTGTATGAATTTAATAATTTAAATGAAAATATGGAGGTTTGGGACCCAAGAGCTAACATGCTGTGTGTTTAATCAGCTGACCTGAATCAGAGATAAGAGACACTGACAAAAGACAGAAAATGGATAAATACTGACTGGCAATTTCCTGCCGTCTCATCCCTGTCAATGCCACCACCATATTTCATGAAATCTAATATTGAATGTCAGAAGTAAATCAAATGCAATTTGAGCTGTCTGCATCCACCTTGTCAGTGTCATTTACAGTCAAGCCAACTTAGCATCAGTACGCACAGTTCAATTATCACATTTCTCGTTTGGCCCTGACTCATTGTTTTTTTGTCAGATGGCACTCCCGTGTGGGCGGTACCAAAGTCACCCTCAGGGCAGCATCTGAAAAACGGCGGTCTGACTCCTCTGCTCTCTGCTGAGCCCTCGCCAGCCCTCAGGGAAAGAAGTCTGTCACCTGGTGAGGTGAGACGAGTCTTTTTCATTGGTCTTAAGTTTAGACAAGGCATCCTATAAGAATTGCTTTGCAATAGTTGAAATGTTGATCGTGTTATTTTATGTGTAAAAACAGCTACGGCTTTAAATAATACTATTGCATGCATGACTTTATGCCCTGCTTGCCTTTTGAGCAAAATAATTTTCCTAACGTTTCAGCTTTGCACCAGCAGAGGTCAGCCCAAATCCTTTTACAAATGTGACTTAAACATCCATCAATTATCCACATGATTCACCTTGTTCGGGATAACAACCTTGACTATTTGTCTGTCAATCAATTGACTCACCATCATCAAGTGGCAACATGTATATATATGTGTATGTATATATTATATACACATGTATGTGTGTATGTATAAATTATATAGTACAGATGTATATATGTGTATGTATATATTATATACACATGTATGTGTGTATGTATATATTATATACACATGTATGTGTGTATGTATATATTATATACACATGTATATATGTTTATGTATATATTATATACACATGTATGTGTGTATGTATGTATTATATACACGTGTGCATATATATGTGTATGTATATATTATATACACGTGTATATGTGTGTATGTATATATTATATACACATGTATGTGTGTATTTATATATTATATACACATGTATGTGTTTATGTATATATTATATACACGTATGTGTTTATGTATATATTATATACACATGTATGTGTGTATGTATATATAATATCGACATATATACACACTTATGTGTGTATATATGTCTATATTATATACACACGTATGTGTGTATGTATATATATATGTCTATATTATATACGTATGTATGTGTGTATGTATATATATGTCTATATTATATACGTATGTATGTGTGTATGTATATATGTCTATATTATATACACATATATGTGGTGTATATGTATATATGTCTATTATATACACATGTATGTGTGTGTGTGTATATATGTCTATTATATACACATGTATGTGTGTGTATGTGTATATATGTCTGTATATATGTCTATTATATACATGTATCTGTGTATATGTATAAGACAAATATTTCGACAGAATTTTACTCAAATTGCTCGTATGTTGGGGCACTCGTATGTGAAGGTATTACTGTAAATGTTTGACGGAGTTTTTAGAGGGCTGGATGGCAAGTTGAAGTGAATGTATGATAGAGAAAACTGAAACTACATTCTACGATGGAAAATTTGAGCAGAAAAACGAATACGGAAAAGTAACCAAGTGTAATAAAGCAGTAGCAGAAGGAAATCATTGGCTTGGATAAAGGAAACTGTTGGGGTAGGGCGGGTGAATATGATGTAAGAGGGCAGTTGAATGAGCAGAGGAAGGAAAGAAGGGTGGGATGGAGGAAACTATGAGAAAGATTGCATGTTACAGTGCACTGGTGGATAAAATCTATCAGAGAATAAGTTAGCCAATGCTAGACTGAATTTAAGCAGTTAAATGCATGACATTTTAACACTATTTACCTATTGTGGGAATAATAAAGGCATATTCTATTCTTAGCATGTTATACAGCCTCAAAATGACACCCAGCGAGGAGTCAACCATGTGTAGAGGGGTGGAATACTGAAACCAAGGATGGAGGAGGAGGAAAAGTGATGTCAGGATAGAAAATAAAGTAGAGCAGAAGTGAGGAGGAGGAGGGGAGGGAAAAAAAGCATGCGGGGGAACACAGGCGAAGGATGATGGGAAGGAAAAGACGTCACTTGGTCTTACCCCTGAGCTTTGTGTCACTACTTCCTTGTTTTTGAGGGTGGGTGGTGGGTACAGCTGCTTTTCACCATAGCGACTCAAGAGTGAAGAGATCAGGATGGTTTATTATGGTTTCTTACCACAGCTTTAACCAAAACTTTGCTGGCGTTAAGGCTACTTCTTTTTTATTTTCCTTTTGGAGATGAAGTCCACTTGTATGCAGGTCAAGCATTTAGCTGCACAAGATAATGTAAGTGGTATTTATATGAGCTGTGTGCCTATTTTGGGTGTTTTTCTGTGTTTTGGATTTGAGGGCAATGGTAAAAAATTACTGAGTTAGCTCTAATTATTCTCAAGTGTAATCCGAAGTAGGAAGTTTTGGCAATTGACCAATTAGCCCAGTTAGTTTGACTTCAAATTCTTTTTTATTGGACGTGGTTTAAGTTCAACTAAGGTACAATTGTGTAGCTTGTGACAAGGTAGTCATAATTGTTGGCTTGGGAGTTTCACAAACTGAAGCTAATTAACTGACTTTTATATCCTATAATGATGTTCCACACTTTTAATGTGACCTCATATAAAGGATTTAATTTAATATATTACTATCCGAGAACTCCTCCAATAGAAGTAATGTGGCTCCCTTAGCAGAAGTTTCATGTCACAGTCAAGAGCCTTTTTAATTAATTAGAACCACCGGAATCATAACAGACTGACTAATCCTAGCTTGGTACCTCCTCCTCACCCCATATCTATAAATATATCCTAACCAAACACATGGGGAAACCGGCCCAGGTCTTCTGTGTGGAACGTTGTATGGCTTTGCATGCATAAAATGAAATATTCAGGTAACAGGCAGGCACTCTTGTGTTGTGGACATTTCTACTTTCCATGTTTCCACCTCTTTGCACTTAGATGCCATGCAATTAGGCACCCAGGGAATTTCAGATCCCAGTGATCGACAGCTTGTTTTGTTTATTTCCAGGGGCGTTGTCATTAAAATAATATGCCCAAGGTGGTATTGCTTAAAAGGATAAGTAGCGGTAGAGTGGGCGAACAGTTTTTTTTTTTGTAGCCCACAGGCTAGAGAGCACTTTGTGCATTATACATTAGAATCTTCTCTTTCCTCTTTCCTTTCTGTGCCTCTGTCAAGTTACTGCAGGAGATATCAAAGGCATCGGTCCCATTTGAGCTCAGCTCATTCCGACTTCACTTGAATGCTGGGAAACAAAACAAAGCACATCTTAACTCTGCTTAGAACAGTCATGTGGTTTAGGGGTACGAAATTCTTCAAGTGCTTTGACGGATGAATGGACTGCAATGTAAGATGGACAAGGTTGTGACCTTTGACCCGCTTCAACTCCCTAAATATGGGAGCAATTTACTGACATCAATGGGTAAAGGAAAGCTTTATTTTCCTGCTCATGCCATTTCTGAGTCATGAAAACGAATGTAAGATTTTTTTTTAGATTTATTTGGAAAATGTAAAAATGACTGAAAGCTGACAAGAAACATTCATATCTAATATTTAATGTCAGCAAATATATTGGAGGACATTTTGGCTTAAATTCTTGACCCTTCTTTTTTTAATCATTTGATATTTACAATATTCGGCATAACAGTTACAAGGTTGCAAATCCAGAATATTGGCATGTAATGGGATAATAGTAATGTTTAAAATGTTATGTTTAATAAAACAAATCTTTCCACTGTATGAAAGGGCAATGAAACAAATACAGTGGTACCTCAACGTATGCAAAAAAGATGTGCAAAAAGCCCCTCACCACTCTGTCCTCTCTCTCCCCTCCGCAAAATCTGTCTAATTTTAGTCGTATTAAACACATTTTAGTAATATTAAACCACTAGTTATTTGTTACTTTGTTAATAGATGGCAAACTAAAACGAATACAAATATATTTCCAATCCAATATCCTGTTTTTGGTGTTTTTTCAGACAGTTAGAACAAATTCATTTGAAGGAATTTGTTTTGGGAAACGTTTGTTTCAGTTACGAGAAAATCGACATACGAGCTCAGTCCCGGAACGCATTAAGCTCATATCTCAAGGTACCGCTGTACTCCATGAAATACATTTAAATGTTATTTTAACTTTTTTATTTTACAGGCCCCTAATGTGAACAGATTTTTTCAAATGATTGCAAGCATTTTAATGTTTTCCCCCCATTAAAAATAAATTATTTAAAATTTTAATAAATACTCCGATGTTTACTTTTGTTTACACAGCAGCAGGCAGGGTTGGCAGACATCAGCCAAAGCGAGGAAGTGACGGACACAGAAGACAATGAGGAGGAGGACCTTGGTGTCCTGGATGACCAGAGAAGCGTCATTCTCCACTTGCTCTCCCAGCTTAAACTGGGAATGGACCTCACTAGAGTAAGTGCTTCAAATCTGAATAACAAGAATAATAAATCTGTCGCATTCTATTAAAAATAGCTTGTCATTACAAGCAAGTCTTTAAAAATAATCCCCCGTATTTCCTTAGGTGGTGCTGCCTACTTTTATCCTGGAAAAGCGCTCATTGCTGGAGATGTATGCAAACTTCATGGCCCACCCAGACTTATTCTTGAACATCACAGCTGGAGTTACAGCAGAGGACCGCATAGTCCGCTTTGTGGAGTACTACCTGACCTCCTTCCATGAGGGTCGAAAGGGCGCTGTGGCTAAGAAGCCCTACAATCCCGTGCTGGGGGAGACTTTCCATTGCTCTTGGGAAGTTCCCCGGGACAAAGTCAAGCCTTCGTGTAGAGTAAATCAGGGGTCTGCCCGGGAGCCAGGCAAGAGTCCCAATAATGCGCAGCAAGTCAACGACGCAACGGGAGGCTGCTACAGAGTTCGTTTTGTGGCTGAACAGGTTTCCCACCACCCGCCAGTTTCAGCTTTTTACTGCGAGTGCAGCGAGAGGCGGGTGTGCCTCAATGCACATGTGTGGACCAAGAGCAAATTCATGGGAATGTCAATAGGAGTGTCCATGATTGGAGAAGGTAAGTCAATTCCAAGCTATTTTATTTTATTTTTTAAATTCCCCTTTTCAATTTCCCAAGTGTGAAAGTAATACTTTCATAGATGTAGCAATGAATTTGAATGTGAACTGACAATGCTTTGATATTGGGGAACACTGATGATGAAAGCCTTAAATTCCTTGTGCTTTAGTTGAAATTAACTTTTTTTTACTCAGAGTTGTTCACAAATGGGTGAACCTTGCATCATTTTTTGCATGTGAACAACTAAGACTTGCAGGGGCTTTCCTTTCAGTTTCAAATGCATTGGAAGATTCAAAATACTGCATTTATTGGAGTATAATGCGCACTTATAATTTGTGACTAAAAATTGGTATACATTTCTTTTTTCCACTCTTTCTCAGCTTCAATCAAGGTTATTGGCAATTGGAAAACATTTCCCCATGACAAATTGCGGATAGCTTTCACCCTATTATCACCAAAAAAATATATATATATATTTTTATATTTATATATATATATATATATATATATATATATATATATATATATATATATATATATATATATATATATATATATATATATATATATATATATATATATATATATATATATATATATATATATATATATATATATATATATATATATATATATATATATATATATATATATATATATATATATATATATATATATATAAATATAAAAATATATATATATTGAACTCATAATGAATAAATACACTTTTTTTTCACTGATACTAAATATTGTATTTAGATTTTTTAAGAATA
>NC_135528.1:2642500-2792500 GCF_051989575.1 Stigmatopora nigra | reverse complement strand
TTACTATACTATGTCATTTTTTGGCGAAAAAAAGCCTTACTATACTATGTCGTTTTTTTGCCTTAAAAAAAGCCTTACTATACTATGTCGTTTTTTGGCGACAAAAAACCTTACTATACTATGTCGTTTTTTGGCGAAAAAAAAGCCTTATTATACTATGTCGTTTTTTGGCGAAAAAAAGCCTTATTATACTATGTCGTTTTTTGGCGAAAAAAAAGCCTTACTATACTATGTCGTTTTTTTGGCGAAAAAAAAAGCCTTACTATACTATGTCGTTTTTTGGCGAAAAAAAAGCCTTACTATACTATGTCGTTTTTTGGCGAAAAAAAAGCCTTACTATACTATGTCGTTTTTTGGCGAAAAAAAAGCCTTACAATACTATGTCGTTTTTTCGCATAAAAAAGCCTTACTATACTATGTCGTTTTTTCGCATAATAAAGCCTTACTATACTATGTCGTTTTTTGGCGAAAAAAAAAAGCCTTACTATACTATGTCGTTTTTTGGCGAAAAAAAAGCCTTACTATACTATGTCGTTTTTGGGCGAAAAAAAAGCCTTACTATACTATGTCGTTTTTGGGCGAAAAAAAAAAGCCTTACTATACTATGTCGTTTTTTGAACACGGAGGCGAGTTGAGAAGATATAGACATCATGGAAGAGCTTGAGATTAAGACAGAGATTATAGAAAGGATGTTCTTTAGAAATGCACATTATATTAAAACTTCTGTTTTAAGCAACTTCACACAAACAAAACAATAAATACAACTGCTTTCTTTTGGGAGCCTGTGGTTCAGTGAATAAGTCATTGGCCTCCCACCTCTGTGGACCTGGGTTCAAATCCTGGTTTGCTCTGCTTACCTAACTTTTCCCACTGAAAGGTACCATAAAGTACATAAGTGTGATCTGGGAGTGAAAAGAGGCAAAACAACAAATACTACTATCTCATTCTGTCGAGTGGTGGCGCAGTGGATAAGTCATCAGTATCCTACTTCTTTGGTCTTGGGTTCAAATCCTAGTGCTTGTAAAGTTTTTCCCAATATCATTCAGGTAAATGAAAGAGACAAAAGTATAAGTATTATTGCACACTCTTACGGTGTGGTGGCTCAGTGGATAAGTCTTTGGTCTTCCACATCTGTGGTCTTTGGTTCGAATCCTAGTACATGCAAAGATTTTCCCATTATTATTGAGGTAAAGGAATAAGATAAAAGTATAAGTATTACTACCTATACTTACAGGGTGGTGCCCCAGTGGCTAAGTCATCAGTCTGCCACCTCTGTGGTCCTGGGTTCAAATCCCAGTGCCTACAAAGGTTTTCCCAATATTATTCAGGTAAATGAAACAAAAGTATAAGTACTACAGCATTTTCTCACAGAAGGGTGGCCCAGTGGATAAGTCATCAGTCCTCCACACCTGTGGTCCTGGGTTCAAATCCAAATACCTGCAAAGACTTTTCCAATATTATTTAGGTAAATGAATAGAATAAAAGTATAAGTACTACTACTTTCTCTCACAGAATGGTGGCCCAATGGATAAGTCATCTGTCTTCCACACCTGTGGTCCTGGGTTCAAATCCAAGTACCTGCAAAGACTTTTTCCAATATTATTTAGGTAAATGAATAAAATAAAAGTATAAGTACAACGGCCATCTCTCACAGAATGGTGGCCCAATGGATAAGTCATCAGTCTCCCACATCTGTGGTCCTGGGTTCAAATCCCAGTTCCTGCAAATATTTTCCCAATATTATTCAGGTAAATGAATGAGATAAATGTATAAGTACTACGGCTTTCTCTCACAGAATGGTGGCCCAATGGATAAGTCATCAGTTTTCCATATCTGTGGTCCTGGGTTCAAATCCCAGTACCTGCAAATATTTTCCCAATATTATTCAGGTAAATGAATGAGATAAAAGTATAAGTACTACGGGTTTCTCTCACAAAATGGTGGCCCAATGGATAAGTCATCAGTCTCCCATATCTGTGGTCCTGGGTTCAAATCCCAGTTCCTGCAAATATTTTCCCAATATTATTCAGGTAAATGAAAAGGATAAAATTACAAGTACTACTGCTTTCTCTATCAGGGTGGTGGCCCAATGGATAAGTCATCAGTCTTCTACACCTGTGGTCCTGGGTTCAAATCCAAGTAACTGCAAATATTTTCTCAATATTATTCAGGTAAATGAATGAGATAAAAGTATAAGTATTACTACCTTCTTTCACAGGGTGGTGGCCCAGTGGTTAAGTCAACAGTCTGCTGTGTCTGTGGTCCTGGGTTCAAATCCCAGTGCCTGCAAAGGTTTTCCAAATATTATTCAGGTAAATGAATGAGATACAAGTATAAGTATTACTCCTTTCTTTCACAGGGTGGTGGCCCAGTGGTTAAGTCATCAGTCTGCCACCTCTGTGGTCCTGGGTTCAAATCCCAGTGCCTGCAAAGGTTTTCCAAATATTATTCAGGTAAATGAATGAGATACAAGTATAAGTATTACTCCTTTCTTTCACAGGGTGGTGGCCCAGTGGCTAAGTCATCAGTCTGCCGTGTCTGTGGTCCTGGGTTCAAATCCCAGTGCCTGCAAAGGTTTTCCAAATATTGTTCAGGTAAATGAATGAGATACAAGTATAAGTATTACTCCTTTCTTTCACAGGGTGATGGCCCAGTGGTTAAGTCATCAGTCTGCCGTGTCTGTGGTCCTGGGTTCAAATCCCAGTGCCTGCAAAGGTTTTCCAAATATTATTCAGGTAAATGAATGAGATACAAGTATAAGTATTACTACCTTCTATCACAGGGTGGTGGTCCAGTGGTTAAGTCATCAGTCTGCCGTGTATGTGGTCCTGGGTTCAAATCCCAGTGCCTGTAAAGATTTTCCAAATATTATTCAGTTAAAAGAATAAGTTCTAATTCTAAGTGTCTAACTGAATAAGTATTCAGTGGTGGATGAAGCATTTTGTCCAAAAAATGACTAAGTGTTTCACCCCATTTCCTTGGATAAATCGTTTCAACACCCTTGTATAAGTGGGGCACGAGTTGGTGTAGTGGGTTGCACACTCGCCTTTGCACCGAGAGAACGTGAGTTCGCTTCCCGGTGTCGGCGGTTCACTGACCAAGCAAGCGGTCGAGGGTCGGCCGAAGGCCGACCCGAGAACGCCTTTCGCACAGACAGGTCCCTCCAACATTCTTCCGAACTGCCGAAGGCAGTTCGGAATATAACCTTTTGCTGAAAAGTATGACTAAGTGTTTAATATAAATTAAAAAGATTTTTCTTTTTTTTTCTTCCTATTCCAATGATCAATTCTTCTTTCCAGTTATTTTCAGCCAAACGACGGCAGCGGGAATCGTATCCAGGTCTCCCAGATGGGAGTCCAGTGCACTAACCTCTGCGCCACCAAGTGACTACACTCTCCTTAGTAATCATGTGTGTCTTGACAAGAAGTACACAGAAACAACTAAGTGAAAATGTGTCCGAACCAGGACTTGAACCCATGTCTCCCAGGCGGGAGTCCAGTGCACTAACCTCTACGCCACCAAGTGACACTTTCCTTAGTAATCATTTAAGTGTCTTCACAAGAAGTCCACAGAAACAATTAAGTGAAAATGTGTCCCAACCGGGATTTGAACCCAGGCCTCCCAGACAGGAGTCCAGTGAGTTAACCACTACCCCATCAAGTAGCTACACTTTACTTCGTAATCATTTAAGTGTTTTGATTGCAAGAACACAGAAACAACTAAGGGGGTGTAAAGTGACTTAACCTCTACGCCACAATTTGGCCACACTTTCTTTTGTCATTAATGGAAGGTCTTGACTACAACTATATAGAAACACCTAAGGGAAAATGTTTCCCATCTGGTAATCGAACCCCAGCCTCTCACATAGGAATCACGTGAGTTAACCTCTATACCACTTTATTTTGTTCATTATTGGAAGGTTTTGACTACAAATATTTAGATACGGATTAAAAAAAAACTTTGCGAAGCTCTGAGTCCGCATTAGCTGAACCGCGAAGTAGCGAGGGAACAATGTAGTGTTGAATAATATTTACCCACGCCAATGCAGCACCATCCACTCACTCTTGTGCAAATGCTGCCCCCTAGTGGACACCAAAACCTGGAAGAAAATATTTTGAAACCACAATGACAACACAGATGATTTAATTTAGGTGTATATTTAAAGATGGCTGAACAAACAGAGCAACAGTGTAAATGCTGAATGTGAAGAAGAGCCGGAGGAGGACTGCGTCTACAAGACACCCGTGACACAAAAGAAAATATCAAAAAAGTGCCAGAAACAAAAAGGGCACCGATAGAAAAGAAAAAATGCAGTAGTGATTGAAGTTTTGCTGTCCTTAACCTAAATAAAAATGGAACAAACAATGGTAAACAACTTCACATCACATTAAGGCTTTGTCTGAAATCTCCCCTTGAAAGAAAAAACTGTTGAGGAAGCCTTGGTGATGGTTTTGAAGGTCTAAAATAAAAAAAAAACAAGAGTAGGAGGGTAGGGGGATACAACAGTTGTACAGATGTGACATTCACATCTAAGTTTCGCATTTCAGATGCGAAAAAACAAAGTTTAGAGGCGTGCATTTCGAAAAATCTCCTTTGCGTTCAGACATGGCAACAAAAATAACAGTTCAGTGCCTTTCTAAAAATATTAAACAAAAAATATGTTGACTGTTACACACTTTTGAACCATTTGAGTCTTAACCCCCTAGCATGATAATGCTATTGGCTATGTTAAAATATTTTTTTAAGTGACAGTCAAGAGAAATATGATTTTAACAAAAGAAAATCAAAAAAAATGCTTATTTGAATCTGATCAAAAAATTCCAGCATGAAAAAAATAGCCATGTAACACCCCTTAAACGTATAATTTTATTTTTTGCTTTCTGTATTTTCCATCACAGTAAACGAGAAAAAAACCCTCAAAACGCGATTTAAGACATCGATGTGATATTGTGTCAATCCCTGCTTGAAGAGAACTGAAATTAATTCTTGTTAACAGCTAGAAATGAACTATTAGGGGGGGGGGGGGGGGGGGGGTGGCTCTGCCTGCTAAGAAAAAGGTCAAATGATATAGATTAGGTTGTAAAAAAAAAACTGCAAATGAAAAGAGTTGTAAAACAAGAATCAAGTTAAGTTACAAGAACGAAGTCACAATACGGCAAAACGAAAGTAGGAACAAATTAAACCAAAGTTCAAATATTCAAATTGTAGTCAATGTCAAAGTTATACAATTCAATTTAAATACAATTCAATTTAATTCTCAACTATGTTAGTCAATAACGGTATCCAACAATGTTATCGGTTGCCTTTGGATATATTCTAGTAATATTTCCATTTTTTATATTTTAAAATAGTGACAGTCATAAAGACAATGACTGGCAGCTAATAGAGAAAAATTACAACTAATTGGCAAATTTTTTGGAGGACTAAATGACTACTTATCTAAAGGAAGCTCCATAATTTATTGAGCATGTCAACTACCTAAAAAGTGAGCAAATTTGAAAGTAATTTTTCTGCAATTTTTTTTTCCTGCATGTAAAATTGCAACTTAATTCTTGTAATAGTTCCCTCTTCTCATAGTTGCCTTTTTGTCAGAATGTGGCCTTAAACAGCAACACGAAAGAATCTGCGTTAGGATACAGCTCTAAAATTAAATGATTGTGTATGTTTTCCCTTCGAAAGGAGCGAGCAAGGCAAAAATTGAATAGGAAACATCTTCCAAAATAATCCCCCTCATCAGTATTTTCAGTTCAATCTCCCTGTTTTAACATTTCCAGTTGGCGAGTGTCTCCACACCGCATCATGTTTTCGAAGCTAAACGTCATGCTAACAACGGAAGACGGCAAAAGTGAGTTGACGAGAGGCACGAGAGCTCGCTCAACTAGTGCTCCGTCTACAGGAAGCCAGGCCTAAATTTAATATCACTACTCTTGACATTGTTGCTTCTTGAATCTCAAGCAACACCAAAATTTACAATCTATGTTATTTCTGAGAGGGGACGGACGGTGAGCATCGTTAAAAATTCACATTCATTCCATCCATGAAAAAAATCTCAAGGCCCTCTATACAAGTATTATTGCATTCACTGATCTATTTGCTGTCATACAAAAAAAACCACTTCAATAAAGAAATTTTGAGGAAAAAAAACTGCATTACGATAAAAAAACCCACAAGAATCGAATATATTATACTCCTTTGACATGATCTTTACATAACCATTACAAATTAGGCCAATTGGTTCATAAATGATTAAAAAAAAAAGGAAGCGTGAGCGAGACAGGGGGACAAAAAGAAAGAAGAAAAAAAGAGGAAAACAGCTTATGATTGTGAAGTTGAATTCAATCAAAACAGGTGAGTGATGTCCCTCCATACCGCATACATACGTTCGTGTGTACACGTGTCAGGAACGAGGCCAGAGCGCTTACTCACTTTCAGGAGTTCACATGTGCCGTGGAGTTAGGTCACATCAATGGCTCTTTGGTGCAAAAAAAAAAAACTCCCATGCGCCCCATCTTCTAAAGCCCCCACCACCCCTGCACACTGATAATCACATCATTCGTGTAGCACAAAAGTTTTAACCAACACAAACTAGCAGAGCAGTGTGATGCTTTGCCACACATTCAAGTCCAAAGTTAAAAAAAATAACCAAAAAAATCAACAGCAAAATCAAAAAAAGTGGAGAAAAGAAGCAAGACAAAACTGTCCCCCCGTCCTCCCCAAAGATAAAATGACGTTTTTTTTTTCTTTCCGAGCCAGAATTTGACACATTACCTTCCTCGCCACAAGGGGGTGTTCTTAATGAGAAACGCTTGAGCCCAAGTGCCACAGAAATCCACACCCTGGTGCTCTTCTTCATTGTTTGTCAGAGGTTTCTTCTTCGAAATTGGGTTTGTTTTCCTAGGAGAGTTCGTCGGGGTTACTTTTTTTGTACTTTCTTGCCTTTTTTCAGGAGCAGCTTGTTCTTGACGTAGCCACGCTTCCTCTTGGCCGTCTGAAAGAAAGCAAAGGCAACGCATAACACATCACTTTTAGTTATACAGTGGTACCTCGACATAAGAGCAATTTGAGATACGAGTGACATTTTGAGCAAATATTTATCTTGAGATATGAGAATTTTTTTTCAGAGTATACAGCGGACGCGAGAGGCTGTTCATAAGAACATCATGGGTACTGTCTTTCTGGTCGCAACTCCCTCGTGTAATGACTCTACGAGCACTGGGTGGAGCGTTGCATTTTTTCTGTGTCCCCCCTCCCCGTTAGTCATTGCGAATGACGAGGCTACTAGTTGGCAAGTGGTCGTGCATTATCCTATTATGAGGACATTTGTGTGCATCATTTTGGGAATATTTTGAAGGGAAGACAAAAAGCAAACAACCCTTGATAGGTTGCATGTGAAAGTCAGGGTGGAGGCGGGGCAAAAAGAGCCAACCCGGGAGAAGAACGGTATCAAAATTTAAAACAAAATTAGAATTAAGTTTAGTGTCCGGTTAGATTACATTAATTTTTAGTGTCTGCATCGTAATCCAAGTTAATTGAAATTTGTTTGTTATGTTACGAGCACGTTGCCAGTTTAGCTGGTGTCTTTTTTAGATGCTTGCTTAGCTTTCAAGTCCATGTAGATTCTGTTAGCTTTTTCACAAATTATCAATTTGTACGGCCCTCGTAGATAGTTTTACGCGAGGAAGATATGGCGAGAAAGACGGTGCTATTCTCATGAGCAGCCTCTCGCATACTCGACCACCCGGATGGCCATATCGGGAACCATGTCGTATGCTTGTATCTCAAATGTCTCGCATCTCAAAGCAAAAAAATGCTCAGAATTTTCTTCTTATCTCGGGACATTCATATGTCAAGGCATTATTATAAAGTAAACCCCTACTTGATACATTCCGTGGCAGGAATCATGGAACTTGGGTGTTTTAATTGCTTGATTGTAAATTGTTCACAATGTATAACTTACTGTAAATATCCAAGTATGAAGATTAGATATTTTATCTTTATCTTCTTTAAAAAAAAGGGGGCCAACATAACAGATGTTAGTGCTTCTTGCTAATATTTGCTTCAAATAACCATCACCTCATTTATTATTTGCAGCCGGAAGATGCACGCTCACAAATATCTAAGTACCAAACTCAACATTTTTCCATTCTATGAATAATTTGAGGCTCTACCAACATGATTTAATAATGAGCTGTTGAAAAATGCTGTATCTGAAATTTTAACAATACAAAGATAATGCTAATCAGTTTTGACAATGTATTGTACTTTGCATCTTAATGTTTCAAATTAAAAAAGGAAAATTATTTTAATAGATCATCACTCCTTTATAAGAAAAGTGACTTTGGGTAAAACTGAAAATTAACCAATTTGAAATGAATAAAACCATATGCTGGTTATGGGTGTTTTACCTCCCAATTTGACTAGGATGGTTGAAAGCGATTATTCCCCCAGTCCAAATGGGTTAGACATGTGGCCAACAAAAGATAAAGATGATAATAATGTGAGAAATTACCGTATTTTCACAACTATAAGGCGTTTTAAATTTTCTCCAAAATAGACAGTGCGCCTTATATATGGAAAAAACTGAAAACCAAAAACGAAAAACCACCACTGTCGGATATTAAAAAAACACAAATGCCTGAACTGAAACAATACTGTTAAATATGCAGATGCCATCTTAGTTTACAAAATCTTCCGTCATATAGCTCCGCCCCCACTGCAAGATTTTATACAAAAAAATCCAAAACATCAACAATGGCTGGCTCTAGAGGTGCCTGTGTAGTGAGTGCTTCATACCTGGAAGTCAATTGCAATTACCGTATTTTCACGACTATAAGGCGCACTTAAGTCTTAAATTTTCTCCAAAATAGACAGTGCGCCTTATATATGGAAAAAAATGTCATTCATTGATGGTGCGCCTTATAATGTGGTGCGCCTTATAGTCGTGAAAATACGATAATGCCCTAGAAGAGTTGATAAGGACATTTTACAGTAAGTGAATGAATGATTCTAAGAGCCTCATTTAAGATGCTATGATATAAGCGTTATGTTTGTACCTTTTTGGATGTGTACTTCTGTTTGGGCACGATGCTGCGAAGCTTACGGTCCAGTGGTTCCCTGTTGCCGAGGTTCTTGACCTTATAGATCCTGACTAGCCAGTGCTCCGAGGTGAAGGCCTCCTCCAGGTGCTTGAATTTAATATCCTTGTTACCAATTTCGGCGTTGCGTGTCCGGTCGAAGCCCGGTGGCGTTCGAAAGTCCAGCTGTGGAGACATAGTAGTGAAATGTCAGAAGAAACATGGCTCCTCGGGGTGAGAAAAAAAAATTCTATTGTATAAATTGCTGCTAGGGCTTCATCAAAAGGCCAACAAAGCCTCAAATACTTGACAAGGTCATCAGTTATCTTCCACTTTCATTTACTATAAACAATCCTACATCAGTTTTTTTCCCCCCAGATTTCTTGGCAGCAACTGATTCAGTTGTCCTGGAGGCAGCAACAGTCATGTCTGCTTAAGAAAGATCAATTCTCCCTTGCCTTTGCCTTCTCTCTTTCTAACTCCACAGCCCAAAGCGTCAGAAAATACTCCAAATCCTGCTGCTCACAACCCCGTCACCCCTGAGGCACCTGCAAGTCACCTTTCGTTGTGGGAGCTGCTCGTTACCATCTATAAAGCTCCACAATCGCAGTGCACCTCACAGATAAGATTTGTGTGAACTTTGTCTTTGCGCAAAACACCAATTTATTATCAGAGCCCATCAAGAGAATCAGAGTACCAAAAGGAAATACTAACAAAGGATTCTAACTACACCTGACTTGTTCTCAATATGTAACACTGATGAAGTACTGTTATATATTTTAGTAGACTGAAGTTACGGTGCAAAATGAAGAGGTTAATACCTCCAACTCTACTTCATAACTCACCTGCATTTCACCAAATCGATAGTAGGACATCTTGTACATGAGGCAGTTGAGCAGAGTGGGTGATCCTGCCTTGTCCACTCTGAACTCTCCCTGAGGGGTGAAGTAGTCACTCTCCTAAAAAAAAAGGTTTACAAAGAAAAATGCTGTTGTTTTTCTGTTTTTTTTTTAAATGACAAACATTCAAAGCTTACTGACAAAGAATTTGTACAACCACTGAAAAACAATGCATTCTATGGTGATTTGTTGTGGCATGCACTGTATGACTACAGGGGGTTAATGTAACATACACAAATTTAAATGAACTTGGATTACGATGCAGACACACTAAAATAAAGTTTTACCTAACCTTGCACTAGAGTTAATTCTAATTTTGTTCTAAATGTGTACACCTTTCTTCTTTTTAAGCTCTATTTGCTCTGCCTCCACCTTGACTTTCAGATGCAACCTTTCAGATGTTGTTCGTTTTGTCTTCCCTTCAAAATATTCCCAAAATGATGCACATAAATGTCCTCACAATAGGATAACACACGACCACTTGCCAATGAGAATTAGTATATACTCTGCTCAAATTATCGAGCAAGCTCCTCCGCAATTCTGCCCTGGCTAAAGGGGGGAAAAAAACAGAAAAAAATGCAACGCTCCGCCAAGTGCTCGTCGTAGAGACATTAAATGAGGGAGTTGCGGGGAGAGAGACAGTGCCCATGATGTTCTTATGAGCAGCTTCTCGTGTCCGCTCGTATATCAAAATTTCTCTCGTATCTCAAGACAAATATTTGCTCCAAATTTGACTCGTGTCTCAAATTGCTCGTATGTCGGGGCACTCGTCTATCAAAATATTACTGTACAAGAAAACAAAGTGCTGCAATATTCGATTAGGGAGGGGACACACCAAACCTGTGAATTAAGTGAACAATTATATCAGTGACGTTTTCAATTCTTCCTCTCCTTAGGTAAAAATAGTGGGAAATGCCAGTTGACTGATGAAATCCAGCCTGGGCTTAATATGAGGCTCAAACCACAAACCTAATATTGGAATTTGATGGATTCCATTAAGGGAAAGAATGGGTAAAAGAACAGAGAAAATCTGCACTTGGGGCTTGTGGGCCAAGTGATTAATGAAAACCTCCAGGAGTTCCAAGTGAAAAGAACAGCTGCTTAGACCATTTGAAGATGGAATAGTAAAACACCAACAATTCCACCGAGTATCATAGTGCATTTTAACTAGTGAATGAAACAAAGATGATACATATTAATGCTGTATTTCCAAAAGAGCAACCTTTTACACTTTTCTAATCATCCATTTTAATGGATGTGACAGTAACTGTATACCAACCAATAGCGAAATGTTTATATGAGTGGTTTGCCAATAAGCCATGACATTTCCAATTGTGGGTGGAACTTCAATTATCATTTATACTGCATATAAAACAATCATAAAAAAGCTGCTGCCACCGTTTTGTCTTTGTAGTCCGTGAAATACTCATTACAGTGATAACATTGGCACCTTAATGTAGCAATGGAACTAGAAAAAGGGCGAAAAATAAAGACTTATTTGATAGGTCATCAATTTTGCATGCTAGAACCTGTTTTATATTTGAGTTATTCTTTCTCTATGAGCCTGTTTATTGCCAATGTTGAAATCTGCATGACTATTCATTTAATATTAGTCTTCAACAAAAGCTGGTTTTGATCTATTTTTTAAGCATTTGTGATTTTTCATACACTTAAACTATGCTACGCCATGGAGTTAACTTTCTTCTTGCATACATCCTTATGACCAGTAAGAGATTTTTCTTTTCTCCGTGATATTTTAAGCATGAAGTTAAGAATAGCCTTTTGACAGATGTCGCTATAATAAATTGTGGATCAAATCCAAGACATGACCGTCTAACTGATTCCTTTGGAGGTGTCTGTCAATATTTGACACATAATAGGTGAGCTAACAACACTTACCCTGATATCCTTTGGGTGCTCCCCCTCTGCTATCCTCACCATCCACAAAAACTTGTTGATGTCGTCGCCCGAGTAGCCAATGACACCACCGAAAATAATCAGCACGTAGTCCACGTCCAGGGACCTCATGATTTTGTATGCTGCACTTTCATTGGAAGACATGGCTTTTCCAACCTAAAGTGTGTGAAAGTGGCAGTTTATTAGTAAGATGTGACACAGAAAATTAAGCCTCTGAATATTTTATAGTAACTCATGAAACTGCGATAAAAATGCTGTTTTCCGCAAATTTCACATATTGATCAAAATTACTATTTACTAATTCTCACCTCACTAACTGGAATGATTCTTATAGTTTTAAAATTCATATTTCTACTTCCACTAAAATGGGGAATACACTTAAGTTACAATTATGAGGCAGATTTGATGGAAAAAAAACACCACACTGGTGAAAGATGACTCATGAAACAAAATATTTGTGAACAACAGGTCACAAAATCAGAATATTTTAGACATTCGATTATAACATTCCATGTACACTTGTTCCTCTAGTGGTTTACAGTCCAGCTTAACTTTGAAAATTTTAACGCATTAAGAAACGGGGGGCATTGGGTGCCACTTATATATGCACTTTTCTGAGTATTGGGCAGAAGCAATCTTAAATCTAGGAATTGGACTGAATTCCTTTGAATTAAACCTTTTATGACACTAGTTACTAAAGTTTCTTCTCTGCTTAGTGAGATGAAGTTTCTCCATCAAAATTCGTTGTCAAGGTCAAAGTTTAAATTAAACTCAAATAAAGCAGAGTGGCAGCCAATAGTCAGTTACAAAAGCTAAAGCTTAGTAATTGTATAGCCAAGAACAGATAAAAAAAGGCAACAGGCAGCGAGGGAAGTCAAAGAGCAGATGGAGTTTTAAGCTAAAACGTTTTTAAATGGAGTTAAAAGCGAGAAATCAACACTACAACCCTACAGTACGTGACAGCAATTAACTATAGTGCCCCTAAACTAGATGCTTAAGAAAACAACATTATTAGGCTCATAAGGAGAGAGCAGTTTCAATTGGTAAATGACTTTAGGAAAAATACAGCACTCAGCTTAATCCTCCAGTGGCTGTCGGAAGCGATCATTTGTTTTTCTGTGCATACGTGCATTAAAAATAGCAGCAGAAAATAAGGCTGGAGGAAGTAGAACTTGCTTAATTGGATACAAACACTCACCAGCGCTATATGACTGTTGTTCCACGTGTTGTTATCAACAAGTGTTGTCCTGTTGGCCATCCCTGCAATTTGATAGCCATAGTCCCACCATGACATAACACGTGCATGCTCATCTGTATTCTGCCTCAGCCAGTAATAGGCCTCCCGGAAGTCATCCAGGATGTTACGCGACCTGTTAAGACAAAAAAAGGGAAATAATTACATCAATATGTTTTTGCACAGCGACGCACTCGTAACATAAACAAATTTAAATGAACTTGGATTACGATGAAGACATTTAAATCGAATTTTGTTTTCAATTTTCCTTTCTTCCTCCAGGTTCGCTCAATTTGCCCCGCCTCCTCCCTGACTAACAGATGCAACCTATCGAGGGTTGTTTGCTTTTGTCTTGCCTTCAAAATATTCCCAAATTGATGCACACAAATGTCCTCACAGTAGGATGACGCACGACCACTTGCCAACGAGAAGTAGCACATACTACTCTCGTATTAGTGATCGCTCCGCCATTTACACCAACGGGGAAAAAAAAATCTGGAAAAAAATGCAATGCTCCGCCCAGTGCTCGTAGAGACGTTACACGAGGGAGTTGCGAACAGAAAGACAGTGCCCATGATGTTCCTATGAGCAGCCTCTCGTGTCCGCTATATGCTCTAATATCAAAATCTGTCTCAAGATAAACATTTGCCTGAAATTTTTACTCGTATCTCAAATTGTCGGGGCACTGGTATGTCGAGGTACCACAGTAGTCAACTGCTCACTGTATACCTCTTTGGGCCATAACTTTTACATGGTAGCAAAAATTATTTTTCCCCAACAGAGTAATTTCCCTTGGGCTTAGACATACACATTATAGAAGCCTTGCCGCACCAAGTCCAACTGATGGAAAATGTTTTAGTAATTTAACACACCTTCATTCTTTCTTTATTGGGGAGGAGTTAAACTGTAACCTGGTCACTAACTGATGCTAAAATAGCTGCAAAAGCCACTTTTTAACTGTACTGCCTTCAATAAGGACTGCTGAAATACCATCAAATTATTGAGCTATATCTTACTCGAGAAGCAGCATTCTCGGAAATTGTGTTGGAAGACAGCCATGGCTATCCTCATTGAAAAAAGGAAGTGGAGATTACAGCAACAGTGAAAAAGGCTCTACTAGTGTCAGATGGAACATGATGAGTTTAATCTCAATGTGAGCTACAGTTCAACTCAAAATGCTTGAAGATATAATTCAGGCTGAGCAAAGGGCAATCTGAAATCCCCTCTTATAGGGGGCCGCAAAGCTAAGGTAACTTTAAATCAGTGCAGATGTGTGGGAAATCGTTCATTTAAACCACACTTTACCCCAAAGATAACTGCAGCATATGCTTAAAAGCAACATTTGCCTGACCTAGAAACACTGCAATAAATAGCCATATCAAAGCTCATGCTGTCATGAAGGCATCAATATTTGAACAAATGTGGTATGAAAAATGCAAGTCTTTCTCCTATTACCTCAACCTTTTGACACATGGATGCTGCATTTGTATGATCTAATAAAAATGAACGATAAACTCATTCATTTTTTTTTCATATAGTTGAGATTTTTAGCCATGGAGATTTTTCAGGCTACATTAGAATCGAGGTGTTGATCAGCAATGTTCATAATGCTGAATGTCTGCTCTCATAGAAGTCAGCATGTTATGTGTTGTATAGGCTTAGAAATGTGGCCATGATAGTTTGTACAAGTCATTCATTCAAAAGCGTGAATTCTCTGTGCATTCATTTGCTGTTTCTTTGTTTGTTATCAAACTACATTTTCATGAAATGAGCCAGAACACCGTCCTAAAGTTGAAAATCATTTCCATAATGTATAAAATTTGCCTGACTGTGGCAGTTTTGCAAGTTCTGAATGTTGCAATGAGCTGCCTTGTTATTGAGATAAGTGGGCACCTATCAAGCAGTAGGTACAGTAAAACGTTGAATATCGCAGTTAATGTAGACCTGACCACGATAATCGAAAAATCATGAAGTAGAGTCATCCCTATTAAAAAATACGTTTTTTTTTACTTCAGTGCAGAGTCCTAGTAGCAACAGTGGCTTCCGCTTATGAGTTTCAGCGTGTATTTTCACATTTTTATGAAGTTAAAAAACAATTAATCGCAGATTTTTTTTCTTAAATCGCCAAGTAGTGAATTCGTGATAATCGAGGGATTACTGTAGACATGTACTTCTATTGCAGCTGACATTGTCACATCACTTTAGCCCCATTTCCAATCCACTGTCGTGAAAAAAACTATTCAAAAGCCCAAAGGGCCATATGTGGCCCTCAGGAAGAAGTTGCCATTGTGACTTGTAATTTTAAACCTTCAATGACGGGAAATTAAGAGCCAGTACTAAATTATAGCAAAGTCAAATCAAAGCATGAGTGTGTAGGTGAGCATAAACTCATACCCGTCGTGGTTGTATGAGGCAAGCACCACACTGGGGCTTGAATATGCATTGCTGGTGACCCAGGTGCAGTGGACGGCGAACATCATCAGCAGCATTAACATGAGCATGGTGACAATTGACTTGATGTTTGGACCCAAACCCTCTTCTGCTTTTTCTTGCTCGGACACATGCTTGCGAACCTTTCCAGCCTAAAGTGGGAGACAAAAGATTTATGTCAATGGCGCCGCGTAAAGAGCACATACAACATTAATTAATTACTGTATTTTCACGACTATAAGGCGCACCGCATTATAAGGCGCACCCCCAATGAATGACATTTTCCCATATATAAGGCGCACTGTATTATAAGGCGCACTGTCTATTTTGGAGAAAATTTAAGACTTTTAAGTGTGCCTTATAGTGGGGGCGGAGCTATATGATGGAAGATTTTGGAAACTAAGATGGCATCTGCATATTTAACAGTATTCTTTCAGTTCAGGCGTTTGTGTTTTTTTTAATATCCGACAGTGGTGATCTTTCATTTTTGGTTTTCTGTTTTTTCCATATCTAAGGCGCACTGGATTATAAGGCGCACTGTCTATTTTGGAGAAAATGAAAGACCTTTAAGTGCGCCTTATAGTCGTGAAAATACGGTACTTGATGAATGACACAGGCAAACTATTATGCTACGCCATAATCAGATAATCACTTGAGTAAAATATAATTGGTTCAGTTATTGAATAGGATATTCATTTAGGAGAAAAAAATGTAGATGGGTGTTAGGCTTAGACTGAATGTTGTCCGACAATTGTAAGAGAAAAATAATGGGTATCAGATCACACAATCATGCTGCAATGCTTGGGAAAGGGTAAATGTATCAAATAGCTTTAGTTGAATCATGGATGAATCAGATTTAAGCTGAAACGGCTTGGAATATTGGTGGGATGTGTAGATGAAAGTCTGCCAGAATTTCTTTTTGAACACAAAAGCACCACAACAATTGGTCCAGAGCCAAGAGAACAACAACAATGGTTAAAAAAAATGTTTCCAGTGATTTTTTATTTTTGAATAGAGCTAGATTTACACCATGTTTCAAGTGACAAAGACTTGACTCACAAGTAGAAAAATTTGGATTCGAGTAAGAGCTGCTTTAGGGCTGGGTTTAAAAATATCATTTTTTATTTATTTTTTATTTGAATTAACTCTCTTTTATTCATGGATTACACAAATAACAATTAGACTATACCAATTGAGTATTACGTTTTGCCTTTCCCTCCTGGGATTTGGTTTATTTCTCCTAATGCCAAAAGCAATAATTGAATTTTTTTTCCAGAGAAATACTAGGCAAGAAATCCTATTGGGTTCTTGGCTGTACAATGTGATATTAATATTAGGGCCAGGTATCAAACAATCAGTGTGGAAAAAAAAATACATTTTCGAGTAGAACTTAGTCTTCTTACCTTATCATAAAGATTCCCAGAATTCCTCTTGTCATCATCATCACTGCTGTCTTCAGCAGGCGGTTTCTCCCGCTTGGTGTCATCTCCCATGTAATGTTCAAATACACTGGAGAATGCTACGGCTGACAGCATGCACACCACTGGAGTAAGTGTCAACATTAGGCGCACCATCACACCAGCAAAATACACAGCACTGATGGCATACAGGGCCACTGCAAAAAAAGAAATAACACAGACGAATCATGATTGAATCACAGAAGACTGAAAATATATACAATGGAAGTTAAAACACAAAGAGAAATGGCATTGAGGGTAAAAAGAATCCCATGACACAAAAGTAGCCATATAGGATCAACTAATTAGTCTTTTCAAGATCTCTACATTTACAATCTCTGTATAGAAAGTGCACTTGTCACTTTCCATCCTTGAAAAGCTGACTTGGCAAGAGAGTGCTTAAGCAATAGCACTAATTGGTTTATTAAGAAAGTTTCTCTGCCCTTTATCAAGGGATGTCCTATATCTTTCAACATGAAAGGGTGCATCATTTTGGTAAAATTTAGTACAAGGCCGTCTTTATGGGATGGATTTTTATATAGGGGAAAAAAAAAATCAACTGATAGAGATCCACAATTTTTTGTATGATCCATTAAGAAGACTCAAACTAACAAACCGTCGGTGCAAAATCCATCTAACTGGGTAACTTGGGATATACAAGCAACAATAAGTCTATAAAGAATTAAAGGAATAAATCAGCCCTGCAACAATAACTCAAATCTGACGACAAGGTTTGATGTATATACATCTATACCACCTACCAAATATTATTCTAATCCTTCCATGTATAATGGAGTACCATTTTAGTTCCTGCCTTCAAAAACAAAAAGAACAAAGTAAGCAAGAACCTTAGACCTCCGTCTGTGTGGTTTAAACATCACTTTTAGATCTTATGACAGTGTGGCCTTGGCAATTGACTTGTTGCAGCCGTCACTTTGAGCAATATACTTGTTTTTAATGCAAAAAAGTAATTACCAGCCAATACTGCTCTTTGAATCATTATTTCCACAGTACTTATATGCAAATTCAAGATGTATTGTAGGGAGAAAGATTAATTGAGTTCAGAAACTGAACATTTAGAAATAAGTGTGGAAATTAGATCTGATATAACAACAATTGAGAGCTCAAAGTGACGGCTGCAACAAGTCAATTGCCAAGGCCACACTGTCATAAGATCTAAAAGTGATGTTTAAACCACACAGACGGAGGTCTAAGGTTCTTGCTTACTTTGTTCTTTTTGTTTTTGAAGGCAGGAACTAAAATGGTACTCCATTATACATGGAAGGATTAGAATAATATTTGGTAGGTGGTATAGATGTATATACATCAAACCTTGTCGTCAGATTTGAGTTATTGTTGCAGGGCTGATTTATTCCTTTAATTGTTTATAGACTTATTGTTGCTTGTATATCCCGAGTTACCCAGTAAGAAGACTTGCATAATTTTCAATTGTGCTTTCCATGTCACTGGTCTGATGAGACGTTTAGGGAGTGACATGGGCATTTAGATTTTGTATGAATAAAGATCTAAAATTAACTGAAAATAAAAAAAAATAACTGTAGGAACTACAAAGCTTAGTAGCAATATAAATAGTGACAAAGCTACTAATGCTACGCCTTGGGTGACATCATCTGACACACTTAACTACGGACAAAAATGTGGTTTGTTAAGGTGAAGACATATCATAAAAATGTCTATGCGGTAACTAAATTATTAGTCTTCCCTCGATTATTGCGACTTGATTTATCGCTAATTCACATCTTTGCGATGTTTTTCTGCTATTAATTATCAAAATTTGTTTTTTTAAGTTCATAAAAATGTGAAAAATCCACGCTGAAACTTGTAAGCGGAAGCCACTCTTGCAACTAGGAATCAGCACTGAAGAAAAAAAAAGGTAGTTATGAGAGGGTTAACCAACCATACATCGCGATTTTTCGATTATTGTGGCCATGTCTGTCTAAACCGCGAAATTTGAGGGATTACTGTACATTGTATTTGCAAGAGCGGTATCCCTTAATAATTGACGATTGGTAAATTATGCTCACGATCATGTTTCTAACTGGCCCTATCAAAAACAGCCATAGATAAGAATTAAAATGCTATGACTTGTGTGAAGGATATTGCTCACCAATCCTATACTCCCCTCCAGGGATGGATTTATATTTATCTCTCTCTATATCCTTTTTTCGAAATGCATATGGATGAAAGCTGTGTCCTGACAAATATATTGAGTTGGTCCTCTACATGACCTTGAAGCATTCTTTTTACTAATTGTAGCTCGTAGAAACTGACTTACCAAACACTCTTTCATCATTTATATTTTTGATGCAGAACCACAAGCCAGCGGGGAATGTGCACACAAGAATGTGAAGGTCAAAGAAGAAGGAGACCCACGTTGTCGGCTGATGCTCTGACACAGAAGCTATGATGGGGATGTGGATCTTTGCATAGCTAAAAGCAGTAAGATGTAAAGATAGAAAAGCCTTTAGACAAATGACACAATAATCCTTTTGATTCACAGGTTCAAAAGAGTTGCCACATTTACAGTGTCTTTGAAAGGAAACCTTGAAATAAATTGTGGCGATTAGTTGTGCACTTTAACCAATCTTCCTTTGTGATTGTTCTGTTTAATTATGGTGGTCTCTTTCCATACACCTAGAAAAATGACCCTTTAAGTTTCAGTTGGGAAAAGCCACAATCAGCTTCGAAAATTAAGTTATTCAGCATAGCTTGAGAACTGTTGGCACAAATCTAATTGTCATGAGATCACAGGCTACATGTTGCTATGTAAGAGAAAGCAAAATTTGATGCAATGTATAACATCCTACAAAAAAGGTACAGTGCTTTTTTATGCTGTATTATAGAATATATCAGGTTCAACTTACCCAGTGTCCCATAGTGAATAGAAACGCCCACTCCATGGAGCAATATATCCTAAAGATTGAGGGAAGAAAAAAAAAAAACACCATTAGAAATGTCATTAAAAAAAAGAAGCTAAAAAAACACCACACACAAAAAGGTACACTCACTGCTATCTAAATAAACAGTTAAAATGCTTAAGAACAATCTGAAAAAACATGAAAAAAACTTAAAATCATAGTCAATCTATAAGTGATCACTACTACAACCAAGTTAAATGTAAAATAATTAGAGAATTAGGAGTGGAGAAAAGTACAAAGGCTGATACTTGAATTAATTTGTTAAGCAATATAAGCAAAGTAAGACATCACCACTCTGAAGCTTAGTCTACGCTTTAAAAATATGTAGTTTATGTCAAGTACATTCAAGGATTGCACTTGTTTGTGCATAAACTAGACATCTATGAGACACAACAAATGGGATGGAGTAACAACACAAACTGCATATGATATGAAAACATTCCAAATGGTCAAAATGGTCTTGCATCCAAACTGATATGAGTATAAAGTATAAATTCTGGGAAGATGAGCAGTCAGTTGCGAGTGTGACACAAGCGATTAAGATCGCTTTTCAATTCAACTGCCAATTTGGCTGGCAGCTTCCCTTCATACTGGCCAATGCGAGTTCTACAGACTCACTTGGAGCATTATGCTTTAAGTCCAAAATGTATTTCATTCAACTCCAGGCACACACAATCAGTGCCAATTTAGACTAAAAAGGAGCGCAGATGCTTGATGATAAAATTAATTCCTTGCAGCCACATTCGAATAGGGGGTTGTTCAACCAACTCCCTTTTAATACAGTAGTGTGAAAAAGTATTTGCCATGATCTAGCTGCCGTTTTTTTTCTCTTTACTCGTCACACTCAAGTTGCCAATTAAAAGAAATTTCATTAGCTTAATAATTTTTATTTCTGTCCATATTTCCAATTTATGTTTTGTCATTCCCAATCATTTTAGACCAGCAAAAATGATTCAACCAATAAATGATATACATCATCGCGGTTAATGGGAACCGGGACCACCCGCAATAAGTGAATTTCCGCAAAGTAGGGATTCCCCTTCAAAAATGCTTAATTTGAATTTAATTCCAAAAAAATACATTTTTTTACCCCTCTGTATACAGTACACCATATAGAATACGAGTAGTGAAATTCATGTTATAACAAAAAAAAAAAAACATTAAAATATGTTGTCTCAATGTAATATTTGTATTTTTCTTTTCGATTTTTTCCCCAAAAAAATCTGCGAAGCTCCGAGTCCGCAGTGGCTGAACCGCGAAGTAGTGAGGGAACACTGTATTGTATTTTTGTATCAAGGTTATCTCTGCTGGTACTTTGATGAGAGATACTCTCCTATCTTCTTATCATTATTTTCTAAACAGAAGTTGTCCCACTCATTGGACATGTTTGCCTAGTGATTTGATTTGAAGCAACTGAAAAGTGCGATGATACTGAAAACTAATGCACACACACGCTTATGTGTGTATATATACAGAGATACATAAATGTGTGTATATATATATATATACACACGCGCATTCGTGCACGAATATGGGAAATTGTCACATTATTTTGCTGGACCAGGTTGTTTTGCATTACAAAGCCCAGGTGTGTGGCACTGGGCAGAGTTCTCTGCACCACAACTGCATCCTATCTTGTCAGCAGAGTATTTAGATGCAGGCAACCCCAGAAAAGGGTGGCAAGATATTGCTTTGCTAGTCGCCTTTGCAAATTTGAAATCTCATGCCCTTTACTGATTTGCTATTGTTAGCTAGATACAGGTTTGTTTTTGATTTGGCTTGTTGCTATAGTGGTTTTGTATCATATGCCTTGTGGGGATATTGAGTAGTCCACTCACTTACCCCCCCTTTTTTTTCCTTTAAGATCCCTGTTGACATTTTTCTCACGGACCTTTTTGTTAAATGCCATGCGTTTGTGTGTTTTTGAGTTAAACAAATGTTGAAACACGCCTCCTTATTTAAAGTCATTTGCTTCTGGATTCAAATTCTGCGTCCATGTACCATAATTGAAGTATTTTTAAGACGGGAAATGGGGGTGGTCCCTATTTGTTTATGACGCAACAAACTACTTTTGAATATAATATTGGCAGGCCATTTCAGAAACAAATTGCTCCGTGTGCTGTTATAATTACTGCTCGACATTAGCGCTGGCTATTAAAAATGTTAAGTCAATTACAGGTACAAAAAAATTCTCAGAACGTCTCGTAAGTTAAGGGCTCAGAAAGCTCTTGTGATCTTCAGAATCTGTCTGGTGTAAAGTAGTATTCTGGGAACTAAGTGGAATACTCATAAACAACAGGAGTCATTTCAGATACAAATTACAAAGTACATGGTAATTCAAATAGACATACATATTTAATCTTTCGCTCTGCAATACATTTGCAGCTTTGAAATGTTGCTCGAGGGGCTTTCATAGTTGTGAATGTGCCTAACCAATGCAGACAACAAAAATAAATTAAAGCGCATATTTTAAAACCGGTGTTGCACTTTCTTAAACTAACTCATTTGCTAATATCTACAATGTATAAATAATACTATCCCCCTACTAAAAAAAATATGAAATCACCAGTAAATGCTCATTTTTTAGACCAAGCACAGGGAAGAAAAATCATGGAAGTAATTCATTTTGAGTAGAAACTATGGACACAACCCATCCAGTTGCCTTTTCTTAATTGGGCACCTGCCTTAGATTAGATCTGCTCATTAGTCAATAGTTAAAAACAGTACATTTATCACACCATGGAGGGCTGCTGGACCATGTGGATTGGCGAGAATCATGGCTCCAACATGAGCGATGGCCCTAACAGCCATAAAGGGAGTTTTTCGTGTGTCTATTTAATATAGTTTGGACTTTTAAACTCCTCTCTGTACTCTTATTTAACTGTAAGGTCGATGGTTCCCTGTAGTTGCTGGTGAAATACTGTACAATGTTGAATTGCTCCCCACGGTCCGCCAGACAAATAAATATTAAGGTTTTCAATCTAGCCTTCCTACTTGAAATGAGAAAAGCTGTTATATTATAAATATTTGTTCTTAAGCTTGGGACTTTTTTTTTTAAACCATAAAACCATTTTTTAACCACAACACCAGGACAGTTTTAAAACTGCTAGGTTGCATGCTTCATGCCCCCTCCCCTAAAAACAAAAAGTTGGCTTAAGACATCTAAATATTTCTTGTGTTGAATTTCTTTAACGCCATACCAAGTATTGCATTATTGTCCTTTGTGACAATGCAGCATGAACTATTTGTGCTCAAAACCCTGTGGCGTGATGCATAAAAATCCTCTGGGCACATATAATGGAAGCAAATCTATTTACTGAGAATATCCCAAATCAGTTCATTGACCTATTTGAGAACACTCTCATTAATCTAATTGGCCATGGATTCATGGACAAATAACATGCTTTGGATCTGAAGAAAGGACATTAAGGGAATACTATCCTTCACCACTTCACGGCCTCAGTACCTCACATTTTTTCATACAAGTATTATATAATATAATAAACAAATCTAAGGGACATGGTCTGTATATTTATAATTCAATCAAATACTAAAATAAAATGAATGTAATGAACAAAACCCCATAAAACTAAATAATCGCCTTGCTTGTAAAAGTATAAGCTCATCTTCAAAGAAATATACATTAAACACAGTTAATAATAAGACAGAATATTACTTGCATACCTGTGTACGTGAGGTATATGACAGTGAGGAAGACCACACCAGCAGCGAGAGAAACACCAAGGAAGAAAAGCGTCTGGAATTCTTGTCTGGTCAATCTGTCTCGTAAGTACTGCAGGAAGGCGTATGCTTGAAGTAGTGCAAACACACCTGCAACAACAAACAAAAAATGAATTCACGAGTGCTAATAAGAAGTTTTGTTCTTTACGATTCATGCTCCCTTCAGAATATTCTTCACTGTAAAAAAATCCTCAAATCTGTCATTTATGAACCTTGTGTGAATTTGATAATAAACAAGAACCACTTCTTGTCAGAAGTTTGAGTACTTTGACAAGCCACATGTGAAATCAACTTTCCCTTCCACCACAAAACCCCTAATTTACACAATGTAGCATCCCTGAATGATTTTTGGAAAGTAGCCAAGGTGCTAAACTTCCATCTCACCCTGCTCTGGGGCATTGGGGGGCACAAAATCCCAAGAAGCCCCATGGCTCAGTCACTCTCCTATCATCTCCCTGGGTGCTTCCTCTGGGCTACCACCAGATGTTCTAAGCAGATGCTACCTCGATACAAACGTACTTGGTCTTAAAGAGCTCGTAGAAAGGAGATTTAATACAAACAGACAAAAAAAAAGTGCTTTCAGGTGTTGAAATTTAGCGGCTATTTCTGGTTTTGGATTGTTTAACACCTTTTACGATATTGTTTGTGAGCAAATTAATGCTGAATCTGTTCGTGCCAACCCCAGAGTGCCACCCAATTTTAAGCATTCGGACTCATCTTGCCAGCCAACAATATCGTTTGTTATGAATATGTAAACACGGAGGAGGCGGATTTTGAGCCTGGATCCGATCTTTTCGCTATTTAAAAACAGGTGCAATTAGGAAAATTAAGGGAAAGCAACATATGAAAAATGATTTTGTGGTAAGGTACCATCCGAAGAAGAGTGACTTTGGCACTATAGTAAATCCTCATTAGATGAGCATCTCATCGTACAAGTTTTCCAATATCAGAGCGTCATTAGAGGAAAAAGAGTGCCACTATGCGAGCAAATATCCTATTGGAGTATCTTCTGTCAGATAAGATGCTACTTAAGATGACTGTAAAGCAACTTTGAAGATGGTTTTTTTGCGCGGCCAGATACAATTGAATGAAATGTATATATCCAACTAGCTGTCATGTATATAAATTAAAAGGTTAAACACCAGGAATGGTTGATGAAAAGCCAAAGAGGCACTAACTTTGGTCCCTTCTCTAAGCTTGGCATGTTTCACATGCATACATTATTCAAAAGACAAATTTTACCATTTGAAAAGATGACAATCTGACACACAGATTTCTACTGACTCGTGTTAGTTTTTGTACAAGTATGCGCATTTCTCACAATCTGACCATAACCAGTTGATTGTGATCAATGTATCGGGAAACCGCTGCCCCAGGACAATTAAATTATCAACCACATGACTTACCAGCAGCAGCCATATGTTCACTGGTCCTGATTGGCTGGAACCCAACAAAAGGAATCTGCATTGATAGTACAAGACCAACAATGTAGAAGGTGCTGTAAGCTGTAGAGAGATGAGGAGATTGTGAGTACTGCTCAGTTATGAAACCACAAGCTAAACCCTACAACAGGGTAATCATTTTTAGCAATGTAAAATATTTAGTGTCCATTTCATAAATTATAGTCAGTTAAAATAGTAAAGTAACCTCTTTTCTAAACTAACACAACAGATTAATTCTTCAAGGAAAGTGCATATCGTCTTCGCCAGATAGTCAAAAGTCTGTGATGAATAAAGCCCTACTGGATTATTAGATAATACAATAATTGCTCATAAAAGTAGTAGTGATTTCCATTCTTACATTGTTCCCTTCAACATGAAACAAGAATGTTTCCTTTTAAAGATTTACTCCGCATACAATCCCAGGGGAAAAAAATGGGAGCAGGTTTGAACATTTATTTATAAAAAACTGCTTTAAGTATTCATAATTTACTATGATTGTTAGAACTGGAGCTTTAACAATGTATTGGAAGGTTTACAAGTATAGGTGATTTTCTGCATTGCCTTATAGTTTGATTTCAATTGAATTGTAACACCTTCATTACAACAGAGTTTTACAATGAATGTATGCACCATACCGATGTAAACTCTTCTGCTGTAGCGTTGCATCAGCAGCAGGACAAACACATGGAGTGGAATTAGGTTGATAATAAACACATATCCTCCCCATGCTGATACCTAGGAAAAGAGAAGCACATGTACACAAACACTCGTAAGTCAAGCATGGTAAGCAAAGTGAGATTCAACTCGGAAGGGCTTGGAAAAAATTCTGGAGTCTAATCAAGTTAATCACAGTATTAAATTGGAACTGAAACTGCGTGCCACATGCAGTATAATCTTAGAGGATGCACCAGCAGGGTTGATATTTATTTTAGTTATTTATGGTTTACAGACAGAGGGGCCCAGATTCATCGGTCCCACCTGCTTGTTTAGAACCAAAAGACAATTGTTGCGCTATTTAAAAAATGGACTTTTGAAAAATGGGTGTTAAACAAATGAAACAGAGTTTACACACAAAGATAATTCAATCACTGGCCAAATAGGATACGGCAGCCGTTTCTGGCCACCATAAAAAAATTCAACTCTCTACGTTGCACGGTTTGGACAAACGTAGCGAGAAAATCTTAACATACATACACACACACACTCACCACGCTATATAAAGATTATCGACAAAAGACATGCAGACGAGGTTTTTCATGCGCATTTTTTCTGTCTACCAAATTCCGGGTCAATTTTTCCCAATTAGGTTGACGCAAAGCAAAGCTGGCATCGTTTAACTGCAATTGCAGGATTATGTAAAGTGAAATAATTCTTGTCCATTTAGGCTCACCAATGTCAGATTAAACAGAAGTGTAATATATGTGACCATCAGTGAATGTGCTTGCCATCAAAAAAGGGGGATCTGTTGTTCATATATTTAACTAAATTAATAGCCAGACAGTATACAGAGACCTGCTGTAAACATTGTTTCCATGTCTCCATGGTATTTTGAGGGGTCTTTATCTAATCGTGAATAAAGTATAGCCCAAACCAGGAATACATTTAAATGAGCTAACAATATAACGTGACAAAAAATGAACGTTTTCATATCTATAGAAAATTGTTTTGATACCCCGGATAAGTTTATAGTATTAGTATCAACCCTAACAGCACTAGCAGCCATATTTAACAGGTGCTAATGTTACTGCTGCAGATCTATTGCTCAGCAACGCAAATAGACAATTCAGAGAAATTGACCATTTTGCAGCTGCCCCAATTTTATTCTGGCTATGTAAACGAACTAGAACAACAACAACTGGCTGGGACAAATAGATAAAACTGTCAATTAGGCAAAATGAGAACTGATGTACACCAATGATAGTGTGTAGTGACTGTTAGACAGAGGCATAATGAAAACACATTACTTGAAGAATTAGCATGACAGGAGTAGCAATTCATGCATAATGCTTTATCACCACCCTCGCACAATACTGAAGGGAAAAAGGAGGATGTTTCAGAGCAACCAGCATGGTTCCTGTAGCTCCTGTCCATCAGGGAAGCATGTCACTTTGATCCCTGTCCTAATCATGCCCCTATCTCCTCGATATAGGTGATATATATTTTAAGATCAAGGATCCCTTCCATCTAGGTGGATTTATTTCCCACTTGTGACACATGCATTCATTTAAACCAAATATGAAAGGCAAAGCATGAATAAATGGTTGCAGAATTTGGCAGGATTATAACAGAAACAGCATATCAATGAGTTTATGCTGTGCTTTTGCTTCATGACCAGAAGCTTTTTTTTGTTGCCAGGGTGACCGTACCAATAACAGTGGGAGGGAAGTGGATAAAATATACTTTGAGAGCATGATGAAAACACTGATAATAAAAATGAGAAACAAGTTGCCTTAATTTGAATTTTGTCTTACAAAATACACGGTCCAAAATTAAATGTTACTGGTAATTGCTTCGCTTGCTAAATGTTTTTTTAACTTGAGTCACATTTATATTCAAGAAATACCCTCATTGCGCAGCTCTGGTCGATACACTTAATTTGAATGGTTAATTCTATTTATTGTCAGTGTTTTCAAAATTGAAAAGGCAACTCTACCCAAAAAAGAACATAATATTTTGATAAAAGGGATTTAAAACATGCATGCACGCACGCACCAGTAAATTGGATCGGTCTTATTCCATGTGGTTTAAAAATGTGTATTTAACATTCAAATTGAGACTTTGCAAACAAAATCCATGACAGTTCTTCAGTGCGTTCGCGTGAATGAATATCAGCAATAGTCATGGACAAAAAATATCTGTAGCCATTAGGAAAAACATGTCAGACATGCCATTGGTTGTGTAGAACAAAACTTACCATATAAAAATAACACAGACAACAGCCAATAGTCCAAAACACAGATCCTGTCTTCACAGATTTCACCTGGAAAAGTAGATAGTGAAATCATGAAAAGCACATACACTGCCGTTGCGAAGCAATGATTGAGTTTCAAAGATTAAAATAAAATTGCGCTTCCACTCTCTAGACCAGTGTTTTTCAACCTTTTTTGAGCCACGGCACATTTTTTACATTGGAAAAATTTGTGGCACACCACTAACCAAAAATTTTACAAAATGACACTCTGTATAGTATATTTACTACAGCACGGACACTGGGCAATGACATCATATTTGCAGAAAACTATTAATAAATGTTAATTTTAAAAAAAGGATATTGGATAATTTCTCACGGCACACCTGACGATCTCTCACGGCACACTAGTGTGCCACGGCACAGTGGTTGAAAATCACTGCTCTAGACATTCATATTCTTCTGTGTTTTTTTTTGTTGCATTAGGGTCACAAGTGAAATGGAGCTTATCTGAGCGAGATGCGCCGTACTCTTCTACTGTGGGAATAATTATAATAGTGCTTCTTTAATTACTATGGAGTTTTACAAAAGGTTAAATCCTACTGCCGCACAATAGTCAGAAGCCCATAATGTCAGCCTGTATTGCAATTCACCAGATCATTGTAGCATTACATTCTAACCTATGTACATTTAATTTCCAAATATAATTAACTCGAAATATAAATATATCATTATGAACCTAAAGTCACAATTAAAAATGTTTCATTAGGAAAAGTCTTAATCAAATACAGATTACACATCATTATAACAGTCACATTCCCTTAATCAGACAATTGCATACACAGAATGCTCAATTGTGAGCTCAAACTGAATTCTACAACGCTGCTGTTACTGTGTACAGTACTGTCATATTATCCCATTCCAACAACAGATGGATCCAATGTTTATCTATGACCAATGGAACAAGATAGTCTCAATCAAGGGTAAACATTCAACTAAAATTTTGTTGTTGTTGAAAAGCCTGACAGCAGATGGGAGGAAGGATCTGTAGAAATGTTCCTTCTTGCTACAATGCTTTAGAAGAGTAACACTACCCCTAAAAAGATTTTATTCACCAATTATTAGGAATTAAGTCAGGCATACATACCCAGAGATAGTAGGTGAACTGCAGGGCAAAGATGGCAATCCCCTCATTGTCAAAAGAGCCAGCAACAGATCGGGAGATGTAGCCAGGGACGATGGCAATGAAGCAGGCTGCCAGCAGCCCAGCACCCTGGTTCCACAACTCCCGCGTCAGCAAGAATGTGGAGATGGCCGTGAGGCCGCTGAACACTGGTGCCAGAAATACACACACATCTCGAATGTGGACGGTTATGTGAAGTAAGTTGAGCACATAGTGGATGAGTCCCGCAGTCATCATTAATCCGGGATACACCTGTATAGGAAGAAAGAAGTAAACATGGTCAAATAAAAAAATGGGACAGTAGAGATTTAATCAAAATACCAAAATTTGATCAAGTAAAAATACTAGCTGCCTTGTCAGTTCTAATAATCAATCTCAATTAAACGATCACGCAGTCATCGTGTGCTCAGCAGGATTAGTTTCCTTGACAAGTGATAAAGGTGATGTGTTATCAAATCTAGGCTGTCTGCTTTTGTTAAATGCTGTTACACAGAGAAAATATGATATATAAATGGGAGTGCAGTTGTGGCCAAGGCTGGGTATTGCCAACAGCGTCATGATTCATCCCAAAACGTTACATTGAGTATCTTGATATATGGACCTACAGGACAATACAAAACCGAAAAACATAAATCAGACAACTGCGTCACGTGGTTCACTTTGCTGAACAGCAGAAATAACTTGTACACTAAATCCTTAATGCTCTTAAATATAAACATGTCGCATGTTGTGCTTTCTTCAAGTACTTCTCTCTAGTGTCCTGTCTAGTCATATGTATGCATACGACCATAGTGAAAACCCCTAAAGAACCTGAATTGATGAAGAATCAACTTGTATTGTCAACAGGCACACAACCAAATAATCTTGCATCATATTTTTTAGATACAGTCCTAAATGTGATGTGACGATTTTGCCAGTGCAGCCAAGTGGATGAAAAATACGGTTTAGTGGTTCGACTATTCGACACATGATATTAATCAGCATGTGTTTAATAGACTTGAAGGTACACTTTAGCAAAAACACTTAGTAGTGGGATCAGTAAATCCCAGTTTGATGTAGATCTTCATTTTTGTACATGTTTTTTCAACGTTTATCAATAGATTTCTTCCAATCATGATTATGGACTATAGTAGAGAAAAGCCTGACTGATGATACAATTTCAATTGTGTGCACTACACTGGTGGTCTTGCTAAAGCTATGCTTAGGTTAGAATGCACTTAGTGTCCCTGATGTGTTCACACAATCAGTAACCAATGCATCCGTTACCAACGGTAATTGGCCAGTGCCTATGAGACATGGCTGAAAGTCAACTCAAAAGGATTAGTATTAGGATAATTACTAGTTGTTACTCAACTAGTTAATCTTATTTGAACTGCTTCTCGATCTTTTAACATCGCAACGAACATTGGTAAGGATGCTCACACTATCAATAAGATTAAGTATTTATTTACTGATGCAATGAGCTGATTTCTAATACCAGAACAAAAAAAAGCTTGTCATTCTGGGGCAACAATGTTTGGTTCAGTGCTTTTTGGTGGTCTTTGGTGGACAGCCACATAAAGAAATCTTTGTTTCCTATCTGTAGTTCTAGAAGAAAGCATGCCAGGCAATTCTTCTGTTGAACGCGAGATGGGTGGCTGTGAAATGGAAATAAAGTAGATTGGCCTCGAAAAGAAATGCAATTGTCACATTAACTGACAAAGCCCCATTGAGTGACTGGAGGCTAAGTGGAATCATACACAATTCATAGGAAAAGTCAAATTGTAAAACTGAACAAAAACAGTGAATAACTTGATAAAAAGGTCAAGGACAGAAATGGAAGCATAGCAAGGATGTAGAGAGAAGAAATTGCACGCAGACAGATTGCATTCCAGGAATGCCGACAACAAATCAAAATATAAAACTAGGAAAGGAATTTGATTTTACAAATACAACTTGTTAATAAAAGGTTTATTTGATTACATTTAGGCGTCCCCACTTTTATTTGTTTAATAGAATAATAAATGAAATACTAATATAAAAATTTTTTCGGTGAAACGTCCATTCGGCAAACTGTCCGTCGGCGAAACGTCTTTGGGCAAATCCTCCAAGTACCGGGCAATTTAGAGTGTCCAATCAGCTTACCATGCATGTTTTTGGTATGTGGCAGGAATCGGGAGAGCCCAGAGGCGCGGGTAGATCATGCAAATTCCACACAGGTGAACCGACCTGGACTTGAACCCAGGACTCGAGAGCTTTGAGGCCGACGGGCTAACCACACGCTCCACCAGGCCGCCCCACATTATTATTATTATTATTGGAATAACTTACTGTGCCACCAACGATCCTTCCCAAGGGGTACCATGCTCTTTCATCAAACCAGTTAAGAAACTCATAGAAACCCTTGGTTGTGAGATGATGTGTTGATCTGTAGTTGAACCTATGAGAGACACAAAAATCCATATTGAGTTTAAGGCTATAACGTCACATCACATTTGCTGTTACATAGTTTGCCAAAATGCAATATCCACTGACCGAACAATAGCACTTCTCTAAGAGAACAAGTTTTAGGGAGCAGTTTTTTGCAGTGGTTTGGTTTAGTTTTGAAAAGGGGTTGCGCACAGAAGATGAGGCTTCCACTATGTCCTAGAATTCGTGGCAACATCAATTGCTGTGTATCTACTATGCTTGAAATTTAGTGACCCTTTGGCAACATTGTAGCCAAATACAAGCATTCCCAGACAGCTGGAACTTCGAAATGACATTCATGCAACGAGAAGCATCCTCTTGGCAGAACTGTGGTTGGCCTTAACGCATCCACTGGCAAAGGAAGGGCATCCTGGCCCCATGGACCCCGGAGCGTGGTCACAGTTGTCCGTCTGCTATAGAGTCCATAATGACTCAAAGCCCATATTACATAAAACACAAATGAACTCGATGAAAGAAGATTTTGTTGAAGTTGTATTTTTTTCATTGCGGCTACCAGAACAAAGACTAATGGAAACCAGCTCACGGTGAGAAAAAGGTAGAGAACCTCTGCCTTAAATGGCCCAGGACACTTAAGAGGGATTTTCAACGGTACCTCAAAATCCAAACAGAACTGGAATAGGCTCGGCTTTCTCCACAGGTGATGTGCGCCATGTGAATTTCACTCGAAACTAAACAGGAAAAGGCCAAGTCATCCTTCTCTGCCTTTAATATTATCATTCTTCTACTGGGAAATATCGCTTTGTCAGCACTGAGTGCCACCCAATTCACCGCCGAATAAGAAGTGGAGCATTGACCATTTATAATTTAATCCCCCTATCTTCCACTTGTGAGTTTCAGCATGAATTTTGACATTTTGCTTTAATTCATTTTAAGTTTTATATATAAAAAAAACGATGTACTGAATGTGGAAACCGCGAAGTGGTGAAGGATGAGAGTAACAAATTAAAAATAACGGCAAAATCAATGATGCGCATGAATATATAAAGAGGGAAATTTGCTATAGCGATGGTAAAAAAAGTTACTTGTTAAATTTGAAGAATCTTCTATAAGACCTGAAAATAAAGTATAGAGAAACCCAGTGCATTTCATTTGTAGTAATGAATCGTGAACCCTACTAAAATTTCATATATACTACTTGAAGTGCAAATCTTTAATCCTATTACATGACACATAAGCATCGATAATCACATACAAGTACTGCAATGAGGCTGTCAGCGAAAATCCTCCTTGTAAGGATTCCTGACTGACAGAATTCATTTGAAACAGATGTAAAAGGAAACTAAAGGGGTGTTTTATTCATAAAAGATTAGGATTAAACAAAGCAATGTCAAAAACTCTTGAGTGGGCAATACATTTGGTAATGGATATTTAGAGAAAACCTAATTCCCCCTATTTATATGTGCATGCATGCGTACATGCACTAATAAAGTCATACCTTGTGATACGAGCTTAATGCATTCCGGGACTGATTTGAATTTGACAGCCTTGATCTCCATAAATAAAATGTACCCCAATTGTTTCCCTAAAAGTGCAATAGACTATAAGCCACATGTCCAAAATTTTACCCCCCCCCGAAACTATTAGCTCTAAACTGCCCTGGACTATAACTCACAACCACAAGTATCCACATTGCATTGCTACATTTAGAAAGAGATGGAGGTCATTAGCCTTTAAAATTTAGTGTAAAGGTAGGAAAACTGTAGTGCCTTACAGTCGAAAAAACTTACAGAATTTCAGATTTTTCAGTGGTCCGTGGAGAAATAAGTAGGAACCGACTATTGACAACAACTTGCTATTGTTACCCAAATGGGGGCATATCAGGCGCATATGCAGCACTAAGCTTTTTGTTTTCATTCTGAGCAGGTGCAAGTTTTAGCAAAAATAATATAAATTGGACAAACATTGGATTCTCCAGTAAAGAAGTCAATTAAAAATACAGTCAAATTAAATCACTTTCACTCTTGTTTCTGCATTTCTAGTCCCAATGAGAGTTACTTCAAAATTAAAAAATAGGTAATTTCCTGGAACGAAGAGAATTAAATGACGTGAAATTTTTTTTTTAACTGTGGCAAATGATTCAAAGGATGATTCGAGAGGAGTTAAGTTTTATCCCCCATCACCCCATAAAAATGCATAACACAAAACAATTACCATCATTGTTTGGTGGCGAAATGAATAGAACGCCAAGGTTAAACACTGAGTTACCATCTATTGTATGAGACACTGATCCCATTGACAGGATTCTCACAAAGATTTTCATCACTATGTTCAAACATTTACTCACCTACTGCAGGAAGCTAACCCGAAAAAAAAAACACACCAGTCAGACATTATTAGGCCATAAAAGGGTATAATAAAGAAAAATACAGCAGTGTATATATTTCAGGATTTCAGGCAAACAATTGATAGTCGTGTAAAAAAATAAATAAATTAAAAGTCATTTTTCATGACCGTAATGGCTGAGCTACACTGCAAAACATTATGATTGAACATCAGAAGATGCCCAGGTCAGACACTGACATCTTTGTAGGCTTGCTGCAAATAAATCATTAAACATGGTGCTAAATCACACAGGTTATTACTACTACAAAGATACGTTAGATGTATGAAGAGGCTTGCCATTGAGAACCTGTCAATATGGTTGTTGAAAACTGCCAACGGAGATGATCTTTATAGTCATTATATACTAGTGACATATTGGACAAGAATAAGAGCAGATGAAGACGTGTAATGAGTATAGGAAAGGAATTGAAATGCATGATTGTTGACCTCAAATTTATACAAACTGCTTTCTGGCATTATGTTTATATTCGATCAGTTGAACACGCTTCACACCAGGGCCACTCAGTGTATCGATAGCAATCAACTTAGTATTGTTAGATTGCATGGCCAGATATTTTCCTGTGTTGGTTTACATACCTGTCAACTTCAGCCAATTGTAATGATTGCGATTCTTATCATCAAGCGATAATAAACCATAGAAACACAACGCGGCACATAGTTTAAAATAAAAATATGCAGAGGTTAATGTAAAACAAAATGTTTGGTTAGCATTTATAACTATGGAAATGCAAAAAGGCTGGTTTCTCAACATCACTTGTTAAAAGGTCATGCAGACTGACCAATATGTGTAGTTTTTTACTGATACAGTAACAACTAAACGCATAATATAATGCTTCCCCGAAAAGACAGCTAAAAGGCAGTTAAACTCGATGTTGCAGTAAATGAGTGGTTGACCTGCTTATTTGATAGGCCAAAATCATTTGGGAGCCTATAAAGTAATTTGTGTATTAGAAACCGTTTGTCTGCCTTAACATTTAATGTGCCACAATCCACGCTAAAGATACCTTAACATTGTTCACTGTAGAGTAAAATAATAAGCAGAAGATTAAAAAAGTCCTAAATTAATGACTCCGAGGAGCTCATTTGACCTTGTCATGAAACCAGCCACTCGTAGGCCAGTAAATAAAGTTTAAACATTGGAGAAAGTTTGGTTCAAGACTGCTATGAAAATATGTAAAAGATGTCGTTAGAGTTGACAGCACAAAGCACAATAAACATGTTGTTCCTTACTTCTGAGTTTCCGTTTGTTCTGTTGTGCTTTTGTGCACCTGGCTACTTGTGGTAGATGAAGCCTTGAAATGAAATGTGTTGGTTTTGTCTGCCAAGAGTATGTGCATAGCCAGTAGGTAAAAAGGAGCTTTGGGGCTGATTATATAACAGTCTCCGTACTGCATTTTTACTATGGTAGGGGACTGCCAAGTTCAGTTAAAACGAGTATATAATGACAGACCATCTTTTATGATAAACTTGGATCAATACATAAAAATCTTTACAAGCAAGTAAGTTCGGTGTATGATTTGTATGTTTATGGCTATTAAAAGAAGAAAATAATCTCAAAGAATAATTATTACGAGAAGTACAACTTCTAATTAGGAAGTACCATGTGATTCTATTATCATTTGAGGACTACTATTTGTAGTAATTGAAACACGTTTGCAAAACATGAAAGATTATTTTTTGTTTAATTATCCAATTAGAATATCGTAATAAAGATCCCTTAACATTTACTTAGTTATATCACATTTTAATAATAAAAACACCTATTAAATTGTGCAAAATAACTTCAAAACCTTGATTGTTTTTGTATAACGTGAGACTGAACACTAACAATACATTAAATGTAGTCCCATCAAACCCCCAAGCTGTGTTTTTTTATGAAACCCTCCCCCTCTCCTCTACGTAATTTAATGAGCATCCTGAATAAAGATAATTCCAAAGGGGCTTTCCTGACTTTGTGAAACACAAAGGTACACTATTATGAATTTAACTCTGCATGCTTTAGTGGCATAAGAGGACACTTTTGTTTAGTGCTGGGGGAGGATTTTCCTGTGCTAAATCAAGCTTTGGATATTTTTCCAATTAAATCATCCTCATAGGGGAGTTTTCACACTTAAGGGCTTTGGCAGGAATGATGGGGGATTGCTCATGGCCAAACGGATGATACTATGGTGTTGTATGTTCACACTCGTCAGGCAGAGAAAGCAGCAATTAATCTCAGGGGCCAGAGAATTTATTTTCTGTGGCAGGAAGCAAAACATTGAGGTTTTAAAGGGGTATAAGTAATTAATAGTGGTTGAACATCATATGAATTCTCCACACATTTTGAAAAAAAAAACACAGTATGACCCACTTGTAGTCTTTGCTGTAGACTAAAAGTAAAGGAGGTGAAAAAGGATTTTAAATGATCAGATAGATTTTAAAGAAATAGCAATCACTGGTGTGGAACAAACAAAAACTGAACTTTAATCCAGTTTGCAAAAGATGGCTACTGGATTTCTGGAGTGGTAGTTTTTACGCAATTGCTTTTGCTATATTTTAGTCTCACGGCCAGTCAGACTAAACTGTCAATTAAAAAAAAAGTACCATCAATTGAGATTTGAAAGTATGTTTTGAAGCAATACTCACCTAATTGCAGTTCTTCGCTATATATTTTCAAATGTCGACCGGTAGAACAAAAAGCATAACATTAACCGGGTTCTTATTGCAGAAATGCATTAACAGAGCCATCTTCAATAGCAATTTTCTTCTGGGCAAAATGAACACAAAAGGCAATGCTGATGTCATCCTGTTAAAAAATTGCCAACTCTCCAGTCACCACTATATTTGACAGATTAGAGGGTTTGAATGACTAACCTTTGCCTCTTGTTTAAATCTCCAAATCTCAGAGTGGGAAGCACTTCCAAAAGCTTTTTGTGGGCAGTTAACAGACCCACGAGTGCTTCATTCTTAGCCACATTCCGCTTTTGTCTAGCCACACAACAATGGTTTGAATTTGCGACTAAAAACACAACCACTACAACTGAAAGTTACAAGATTATGGCAAAATAATCCAAAAAATTATTGGACATACCTCTCAGCCAAGTAGCAAAAGCTACCCTTCTACAAACTATTGTAGAAGTCAGTGTTGAACTGGCTTGTGTATAATAGATCAGTTTAATGTACTATTGAATAAAGCAATACCCATCAACTTAAACTGGGAAAAAAAGGTTACAATCTTGCAGATCTATAATTCTGTATTTTCAAAATCATTTAGTTATGACCACAGAATGGAATACATCATTTTGGAATTCATGTTTTAACATTTTAAAGCCCTATAAATGTCAGAATGACACTTTTAAATTCTTACATAGTGTTCTCACTCAGACAAATATATTAAAGAAAAGGTCAATCTTTTGGTGTATTGAATGACAGTCGTTTTTCACCATGTTATGAGTAAGACCATAAAAACAGCCCACTTTTTCAAATTTACAACGCTCAATTCATGCTTAGTTTATAGCAGGTAATGAATGATGTTCATGATCACCGAGCGTTTGGAGATCCCCCAGCTGACTTTGGGTGAGAAGTGTTCCACACCATAGAGTGCTTAGTATGTCAATCACGGAGTGATTATGGTTTCAACATTGGCTAGGAATTGACCCTGTGCCAGCTGCATGGAAGCCAGCTTAGTGAACCTCTACACCATCGTGTAAATGCCTTAATCAGTTAAATTTTCACTTCAGAGAACCTCTACTACTGAACACTTCATCAGCCTCTGTTCATGTTTGCCAGGAGTCCGGTGAGAATGATTGAGACTGAAAAAGAGACAGATGACTACATTCTAGTCTCCTGATTGAAATAGAGTCCAGAGAGGCAATTGGGAATCATCTCTCTGATTTATCTTGAAAGTCAATAAAGCAGACAAGATCCTCATGAATTATTCCTAGGCTTCTCTCACTAAAATTATCTTTAAAAAAACTGCAACCAATGATTGGGGAAAACCATTGGTGGGAGGAAACCATCAATGTTTATGAATGGACTAACTGATTGTAACATACAGAGATGTGTGGTGATGGACTTTACTACATCATGGTTTTTCTATTAAGTATCCAAATGAAAAATGTTCATTAAAATGTCAAAATTCACACGGAAACTTACAAGCAGAAGAGACTTTCCCCTCTTCCGCTTGGCACTCGGAAAAATGGCGGAAGACATTCATTCAATTCAGATCCAAAAGAGATAAGTGTATGTATTATATATTAGTTAAAAACATATGAAAATATCAATGTATTAATATCTTAAATGTAATCTATATATTAAAACAATGTAAATACTTTACTCAAAGTGAAGAGTTCCTCTCTGCTTGATTTAAATAATAAAATAAAATCAAAAAATTTATCAGCCTGGTCTACTTTGTAGTCGCACAAGACATTACATTTTTAAATTAACAGTGCCAGGATCTCGATAGTTGGCCATATCACACCTCTAATTCTGTGACGCACTGAAAATGAGGAACATGTGAAAATCAAAGGTAAACCAAATAAACCACTACACTTTTCCTACATGAATCAATGAAACTGCCTTCCTGTGCTCCTGAAATCCCAGATGCGACACTCATAACTAAACTGTCGGGCCTTGGTTCTCTGTTATGTGATCAACATAATTTAAGATGCATATACAGCAATTGAATTTTCAATCCACTTACCGTATTGACCTGACAAGAAAGTGACATTCTCAATGTCTTTGTTTTGGAGTCAAAACCTCCATGCTGACCCCAATGAAAATGTCTGTTGTGACTATTTTTCTTTCCTGAGAATGTCCAAAGGACATGAAAATATCCTCCAACATCAATTAGACAGAGAATGATTTTCATGTGTTGAAATGATGTTATTCCTTTGATTTTGTTACCACATGATACCTAAATCAATTGTACAATTTCTCCTTGACGTTCAACAGACTTTGCAGCAAAACAGTTCTCTTCCAATTCTCACTACATGGTGAAGTTACATAACTTAAACCAACCAAATACTAAACAGACAAGTTTTTAATGAGACAAAGCCAACCATATATAGTAGTTAACACCAGGAAACAATGTTAAAGTCATTGCTTGGGGCAAATAACAAGCTTTAAGTACAATAACTCAGACCCTTTACAGGTTAACAACATGCCTGCCAAGTCCATTCTTAACGTAAGGCAAAAGGAAACCACTTATGTGAGCAATTAAGACCATATAATAAGGGGAACAATTCTTATCAGTAAATTAGTAGTAGCAGTATCTTAGAAACAAAGTAGTAATTATATTGAAGCTATCACAAATCTACCTTCCAACTATCTTTCCACTAGTATTTTCCCCTTAGTTCTGTCCAGTCCTGTCAATGAATAATTTTTCAGCAAACCACAAGCAAACATATTGGCAGTTACTGCCTTTGTCATACATAGAATGACACAACAGAATAATTATAATACATAATTTTTTAAGAGAAACTTCAAATCATTCTCTGCTACAAAGGGAAAAAAAGAAATTCAATCCATTTGAACTGGGAGTGGCTGGCAGTTATGCATTGGCTGGTCAGTGGTGGCAAATTAGTTATTTAAGTTAATTAAGTAAATGGCAGTGACGGACTTAATTATGAATAATGACAATCACATCTGCCTGCTCCAAAAAAAATGCAAATTATAATTTACTCCCACAACAGGCAGAATACTGCCAATCAAAATTTTAGTTGCTAAGAACAATTTTAGAGTTCCTTGAAAATCCACCAACAAAAAATGGCTTAAAAAGGGTGAAAGTAATATTTCTCTTGGCAGGCTTTTGCTACAAGCAGGTAATGCAGTCTGTAAGCATGCATGATTTTTCCCCTCATCAAAATTTGCATCGTAGGTGAATGGAAATCCTTAATTTAAAGATGTTGGAGAATGGAGAAACCACCATCTCTGGTTTCCCACACAAGAAAATGGATCTGATGGTTGTATTTGCAATGGTTTGAGTTGTGAATTAATTCAAATTCATCATCACTGCTCATTGTTGCTCCCAGTCTTGCTGCATTCATCTGGCATGAATCAAAATGTTCCCAAATTGCCAATGTGGCATGAGTCTTTGTGACCAATTCAATTTATACCACTCAACTTCATGGAAATGCACAACAGCCATAGAAAAAAAATGTAAATCAATTCTTTCTTAATGCTTCACCTGCTTCAATGCTGTCCACACATTAGTGTGCATGTAGAAAACCTGCCACCCACAGTGAGCAAGTTGAGTGACAGGAGGGAAAACAGCCGCACAACAAAACGTATGAATTATGTAAAGAAAATTGCAAGTGCACCATAATTTAGCGTCTGGGGGGGGGGGGGGGGGGGGGGGATCATTTTATGTCAATTTTATTTATACAACAATAAGAGACCTTTCTTCCAAGATTCACAGGATATAGTTAAATTGACTTGCCAGCGGATGCGAGCATTTGGTTTTAGCTGGGTTTGGAGGTGGGTGGGTGTTAAGATTCTGCCTTCTCTCACGACAAGACAAAATTGAGGCTTTAAGTATCGTGACTTCTATGCACGCATGACTGTATAGAGCATTTTCTAAATGGTGTCACTGCTTTATAATGATTTTACAAAATGCTATTTTTGTTACTATTTTTTTGTTCTCCTTCAGCAATTAAAAAAACAATCACAGATTACTAAAGAATGGAATAAAAAGGAGAATCAAACTTATTTCCCTCGTTAAAAAATGGGACATTCAGTGTATTTGATGCATGTATGAAAAGTCAAAATGCAAAAAAAGCTGACCACTTGTCTATTATTTATCACTTATTGGTTATTTATGTATTAGTTATTCTCATCTAATTTACTAAAACCACTTTACACTCACTAGGGTTCCAGGGGGTGCTGGAGCCTAGCTGACTTCAGGCCAGAGGTGGGGGACACCGTGAATGAGTGGCCAGCCAATCACGCCCCTTATTAGTTATTGCTATTATATATTGATAATTTGTCTGTCTGTTATTATTTATGCACTTTGTAGTGAAGCTTTAAATCTCATTATACTTGTTTAATAACAATAAAATCATTCGACTCAATTAAAAAAGGGAGTTTACTGATATGAAGAGTTTGGACAGGTCCAATGTTTGTTTTAAATGCTGTCTTGTGATTGCAATGACCTTTGTGCAAAAAAAAAAAAACAGTTTTTTCCCCCCTCGGTGCTGCAAGTGGTTAGAGCTCTGGGGTCCTGGGTTCGAATCCAGGTCGGTCCATCCACCTGCATGGAATTTGCATGGTACTCTGGTTTCCTCCCACATTCCAAAAACATGCACAGTAGGCTGATTAGAAACTACTAAATTGCTCATGGGCGCAAGTGTTTAAAGTTGCCCGTCTCCTTGTGCCCTGCGATCAGCTGATCACTGACTCGGAGTGTCCCCCCTGCCACTGGGATAGGCTCCAAGCATCCCCCGCGACCCTGATGAGAATAAAGCGCTTCGGAAAATGAATCATAATCCATAGGGCTAGTCAGATATGAGACGTAGCCACGCTAGTCAAATGACTGACTACTGCTGTGTGATGACAGTTCACAAGGGATATAATCTGTTTCCGGATTACAAACCGTCCGCAGTGGTGACGAGTACCGGTTTAACAAACGAAAGCCCAGTTTCCTAATAACACAGTCATTTTTAATAAACGATAAGTATAAGGATCAGTCAGTCTCGACTGAAGCGATTTCTCACCACATTGCACAACATCATACTTCCTTTAAATGCATGAATTTATTTATCCCTCATTATTCAGATGTCTTATTAAAGCGTAGTTTTCTCGTGCCTGATCGCCGCCACGAGTGTGGAAGAGATCGACACGAGACAAGTCAAACTAGCCAGAGCTAACTAAACAAGAATCAGAAGCGTTATGGTAAAAAAAATAGTGTTTCCACAAATGAATAAAGCATTGATCAAACATTCTAATAAAACATGACCGTTATCTTTACTTACCACGGATCGAACTCATGGATGATGCTCTCAAAACGGATAACGGCGAAAAGTCTGGAACTGAAACCAGCCAGGCAGGCCAGGAAGAGAATGCTAAAGGAGAGTAACGACTGCCACCCTGCCGGTTGTGTCAGTCCGCCTGACAGGCCCCCTTTCCCGCCTGCAGTAGCCGCTGCGCCGTTCCGACTATTCCCATGCACCGCGCTACCGGCATTAGCGGAAGCTTTGTGCTTGCCGTCACTGACTGCGTGGTGCTCCGCCATTTCTACGTGCGGTGTCAGTAGGTTTGCTAGAGTCTCCTCCAGCCAAAACTACCGTATCGCCTTCTGATCCGTGCTGGTGTAACCTCCTAGGTTTCCACTGTAGTCGACACCAACCTAGGTAGTAAACGATGTTTTCGATCTGGAGAAGTAGTCGTTACATCCCGGGATGGACACGACTGCGACGCGCTGAAACCGCAAGTCCACACGACGCTATTGAGCACCGGTGGAAAGAGGAAGAAGAGATGTGATGGGCGGGGTTACCGGAAGTAGTCGCGTCCTGTCACAAATCGACAGGTATTAAAAGGCGGGTCTTAAATTGGAAAATCCAATAGCATGACCCCTTTGAGTTCATTGACATACTAAATACACCAATTGAAATCGACTCAAGTTGACGAAAACATTGACGAAACAACTTTAGATTCAACCGCTTCACTAATAACGCGTTTTTTTGTTAAATTAGAAATAAAATAAGTCTGTAAAACTGCTCATTTGAAATACATTTTGTAACCAATGTGCACATAAATGCTTTTCTAAATTGTCCTTGGAAATAGAGAGTGGCGTGCATTTTAATTATTGAAGCCTAAAAATACAGGGATCATTCATTCACTGCTTCTCAAAGGAAAAATAGTTTGGGCGTCACATTGTGTGTACGTCAGTGTGGCCTTTACAAAGATAAATCATTCTACTATATGACTTTCGACACTTATGGTATAGGAAAGGCTGATGTGTCACCACTTTCTATGTAGTAGTAAATGAGAATATACTACATTTCCATGCTTTTTACCACCCTCTAGTGGTCACCTTTGGTTATGCCCAAGTGTGCAGGTACAATTAATAACGCTCTGTGGCTCCAAACTTTCTGGTTGTTATCAAAATCGAAAACCAGTATTAGACTATAAGTTTACAATCTTGATATATGGGGAAAACATCATTAATATTTCAATAGTCTATCCCATCTTTCCTTAACAGCAATAATATTTACAGCCAATCCTTTTCTCCCCAAAACGAAATGATTTTCCATTAAAATGAAATATTAATGTTCAGAAAATTGCATTGAAGTAAAAGATGGCTTTAACTGAGATGTGGATTGGGGCTATAGTCTTAAGAGAGAAAGAGAAGATAAGATGGTAATCAGACAGTTTTTCCAGAGATGAGGAGATGAAAGGCGGATAAAAGTAATTATAAAAAGTGAAAGAGGTCGTTATGGAAATTGAGGAAAACCAGAATTACAAGTTTGGCGTTTACAAGGATAGCAATGTGACAAGAGGCGGCATATCCTCACACAGATAAACAAAATACTTATGCATAAAAAGCAGTTGTAAAACTAAATTGGAGTGATACAAGTAGTTATTTGCATGGAGAAATGCAGATTATAAAAATCGCTTCTAGCATCTATTGTCAAAATGCCAAATGCAGATGAAAGCGCTGCCAAAATTAATGGGCAAGGCCTCTTCGCTCTTTCGTCTTTCCTTGCTGTCAAAAGGGAAGACAGAATATTTGCATTGGTTTTTTTTCGCCTTTGAACTTGCACACCAGTCGCATTACACACCAGCCAATTTACTCCTTGGCATTCTGAGGTGTTTATACAGCTCTACTCTGCCAAAGGCCAGCCCTGCAACAAAAGAAAAGCTCTATATACTTGGCAAGAAATGTTCTATGCACCTTGCAAGTGAAAAAGAATCAAATCCGATGAAACCTGCTAAGGTTTTTAAGCTGTTATATTTTTTAAGTGAAAGTTATCTGAAAAACTGTTATGTCAACAGATGCCTTTTTCTTCATTTTACTATTGTTAATTTAACACGTTTGATCTTGGTTACTGATAATATAAAAAAAAATCCCCCCACAAACTTGTGACTTTACTCTTTACTGAATTTTTGGCTAAGGAGACTTTTCATCAGAAAAAATACGCTAAAGCACAGATGTCAAAGTGGCGGCCCGGGGGCCAAATCTGGCCCGCCACATCATTTTGTGCGGCCCGAGAAAGTAAATCAGGAGTGACCGACTTTCTGTTTTAGGATAAAATTAAAATGAAGAGTACAGATGTATAATACATTTCCTGATTTTCCCCATTTTAAATCAATAATTGTAATTTTTAATCTTTTTTTTGTTTTTTTTTTTAATTAAAAAATATATATAAAAAAGCTAAAATAAACATTGTTTTAGATCTATAAAAACTGAATATTCATGGATTTTAATCCAGTTCTTTTAATCCATTTATAAAAAAAATCTAAATATTATATCTAAAATAGTCCGGCCCACATAAAACATATAGTCATCAAAAGAGCCACATTAGGCTCTCGAGCCATAGGTTCCCTACCCCTGCTATAAAGGATAGACTATAACTTTGCTCATATGCTAAAAGCTGCTCATCTGGATAAGGACATGAATGATCTATTATACGTTCAATTACTTCTTTGGAGCTGCATGCCACCCTGTTTCATTTTCATGTTGCCTGATAAAATATAAAATGGTCGTGTAACTCATCATTACGTTATAATCCATCACGGTGCGAGTTATATTGTTCATTTTTTGCAAAGCACATGATGAATTAGTGCTCCTGTGAGATTGCAGGAGCTGAGACAATGACAATGTTTCCGAATCGAAATCCCTCTTTTGATTTCTTACTTTGGTACCAAATTCATTAATCACTAGGAACGGGGTTGAATCCAATAATTTTCTCTATTTTTGCCGGTCTGAATATAAATCAAAATTATGTCACTGCTGTCGGTAAAGTTAGAGGATTGAGTTGTTTTTAAGAAGGGTTTGTATCAGGGGAAATGACATTTGATATTAAAAGATTAAAAGATGTTATGTATTAAACAACGGTACACAAAAAAGTATTAATGTATTAGTTGTGATGACAGATAGTTTGTATTTGTTTCAACACTTTTGCTTTGTTATGAATTGAAATCAATTAAAGTGATCAGTGTAAGAATAAGTTAGGGAATAGATTTGGGATTTTAGATTGTGAAGTTGAACACTGATATGAATTATTAAGCTAAAGATTTTCCATTGGGTTGAGGTCAGGATTTGGCAATGTCCAGTCAGGCTAATCAACACCAAACTTTCTCATCCTTGTCTTTTTACCTTACTTGGTACATTAGTGTTAAGCCTTTGTGAAACATTAACAGGTTACCACCAAATGTTTCCCACATGGTCGGGATAATGGAATTAGTCAAACACATTTGTATCAACAATTTTGGACGATTCCATGCATCTCAGGATATTTAAAGTTGTTGTTGCTATGGAGGACGGGCCTTACAATAATTTATGGATTAGAAGGGGATGTCACTCAAAATCATAAGTGAAAATAGATTACCAAGCTTGTAGTTTGGGCATAGTAAAACAATTTGTCTCTCGCTGGCAGCATGGAAAGAATGCCTCATTCGGCTGTCTGTTTTTTTTACATTAATGTATATATATATGTACGTGTATGTATGTGTGTGTATATATGTGTGTGCATAGGTATACGTGTGTGTATATGTATATATGTGTGTGCATAGGTATACGTGTGTGTATATGTATATATGTGTGTGCATAGGTATACGTGTGTGTATGTGTATATATGTGTGAATATGTATATATGTGTGTGTATATATGTGTGTATATGTGTGTGTGTATATATGTGTGTATATTTATATATGTGTGTGTATATGTGTGTATATGTATATGTGTATACATGTGTGTATATGTTTATAAATGTGTTTGTGTGTATATAAGTGTGTGTGTATATGTATATACGTGTGTGTGTGTATGTATATAAGTGTGTGTGTATGTATATAAGTGTGTGTGTGTATGTATATAAGTGTGTGTGTGTATGTATATAAGTGTGTGTGTATGTATATAAGTGTGTATATGTATATATATGTGTGTGTATATGTATATATGTGTGTGTGTGTATATGTATATATGTCCAGCAACAAGCTGATTTTTTAATTTATTATTATATAGTTATTTATTAACTTATGTCTAAAATGTATTTTCCTGTGTCTGTATTCTCACCCTCTTGCTACTGTGACAATGAAATGTCCTGAATACGGGATGAATAAAGTTATCTAATCATTTGTGTATGTAGAACGTATATAATGACAAAAAGCAAAATGAGTCACCATTCTCCGAACTGTCTGTGAACAAAATGCTGATCAACATCTTCAAAGAATCCTCTGCTTATCATCATTCCAGTTTTAGGAACCCTTCTGTGAGGTCTTTTGAAACAAAGTTCAAAAAAAAATGAGAAATGCTGATGTTAAAGAAAAAATAACATTAAAAGATGCCAACTGTGTTGACAACAGTGCGCCTCAGCTTGTTATTTTTTTCCCTGACAGACTTATCCGGATTTGTATCAATACCCAGGACAACCAAATGAGTGATGGATGAAGATAGAACTCACTGAAGGGATAACTGGACAGACAGATCAATAGACTATCGCAGCTTGCAGTCTAGAATGTCTATTACCAAACAAACCCAAGAAGACTGAACGAAGTTGTCCCCATTTTTTTCACAGTTTTCCCCAAAATCAATGTTTATGTCAACCCCTTTTAGTACCAAAAAACAGCAAGCTTTGTAGGCACTTCATTAAAGAGTGACCACTTAGTCACAGCACTTGCTTCACATCTAATCGATCCTCTTCCTTGGTTGCCCTCAATCGTTCATTTGACAGAGTACCTTTCTTAAATAAAGTTACACTGGGCTCTCTGGTGAATATGGAATTACGTTGGGGGTTTGCGGAAGGAACACAAATTGTGCACAAATGCATAAGGGAGCGCACTGAAATGTCAATAGTTTTTTTTTTACACTTCTATATTCTTCTGTTGTCATGGTTATTAAACCAAAAATAGATCGCTCATTTGACAGAGTAGCTTTTATGCCTCCTAAATAAAGTTACACTGGGTTCTCTGGTGAATATAGGGTGATGCTGGGGATTCTGGGAAAGAATACAAAATGTGCACTAATGCATAAGGGAATGTACTGAATTGTCAATAGTTTCACACTAGAATCTGCTGTTATTGTCAAGGATAATAAACTAAAAATAGACAGTTATGGATTTTGACAATGGAAAATGGGATGTATTACAAACAAAGAATATTTAGCAGTAAATTAGTTCTAAATTAATGTGACATCGTAATAGGGATGAATGATGGATGCAATTATGTGAAGTGTTATCTTTCTTCCCCAGACTATATTTGTTGTTTTTTCCCTTCACATTCTGCCTTAGGCCACATCCACACCTAGAAATGTGTCTTAAATGAGTATTTTAGCCCTCTGTCAAGAAAAATAATGAAATAAAAAAATGACATCTCGTTTTTTGGAAAATATTTAGCCATACTCAAACACATACGTGTAGTTTTTATGCTTATTTGACCATTATGGCAGACTTTTGACCATTGATGCCTAACTTTAAATTTTAAAACAATGTAGCCAATTTATTGCAGATGATTAGAAATGGCAAGTCATTGTTATTTGGCTTCTTGTATTTAATGAGAAGCAGGCTATCTTATAAAAGCATTATGAGTTCATCATGCAAAGAAGAATATATATACATTTGTGTAGCTATTCTGGCGTCTAAAAGAAGGAATAAAATATAATCTTCTGTCTGCACAATTGTGTTTCACTTCTTTTTTCAAAACCAAGACCTGTCTCAAATATGCAATGACAAAAATAATAGAACCATCCTGCACATCGTCCTTTGTCTGGATTATCTGCTATCTGCACTGCCATGCCATTTTTAATTTACCTACCTAATTCTGGATCCCCTACTTTTGTTTGCATTTTTTGGGTGACTTTAACTGTAAAATTTTGAATTACACCACTCTGCTTGATTCAGTTTCCCTGCATTTGAGTCTTTCGACCCCTTTTCTCGCCTCTTCGCAACAATATATCTTCTTATTTAATAGATGTACTTATATTGAATTCCCATGGCAAGCAGCAAACAGCAATGTATGATTTCTGCCAGAAAGCATTTTGTTTTGTATTGAAAAAAACATCAAGCTTGTGTGAGTTTATGGTCACAATAAAGGAGAACATAGTTTTACTTTCATATTGTATTATTATCCAATAAATATTATTCTCAGACTGTCCCTGAAGTGACCAATGATGAGCTGTGTTTGACATTCCAACACCGCCTGTGTTTATATCAAGCAAAATAATAAGATTTCATAGTTTAATAAACCAGGAAAGCTATTCCAGTGCTTATATTTTTTTTGGTTAGTGTTGTGTGGCACAGTGACAAACAACATTTATTCCAGTACCTTATTTTTATACAGTGGATCCAAAATCTCCATCCAATTCTTCCCATAGGGACACAAATCATGTCTCAATCTGCTGTTTCAAGGAGTCCAACATCGTCCTCTGCTGGTGTGAAGACAAAAAGCATGAATAATTTGCAGAACTGAAATTCCATAATTAAGTCCTCTTCAAGTAAAAAATAATAAATAAAAAAATACTACAACCAAAACATGGCACAACAGGGAGAAAAATTATGATATAAAAAAGTCAATTTTGCCCACAATAGTGAGTTAATAGTGAAGATAACAGAAACTGAGTGGATGGATAAATTGCAGCATCGGCTTCACATAATTTGCATTTTGATTTTTGCATGATTAACAATCAAGACAACTGGGGCGCGTGACAGCCCAGTGGCGATCAATTTCTAGTGGAAGGGCGGCTTTAAATAATTTATTACTGGTTTCTATTTCCAGATGATGGTCTGATTTAGCTGTTGTGGATTGGCACTGTAATGGAAACGGAAACTGCAAAAAATGCTTATTGAAAAGCTCATGTATGCATAATTTACATTCACTATACTGTAGGTGAAGAAATAACCATTTAATTGGACACCTCGCGCAGTACCCACAGAAACTTTACGGGTGCAGGGGTAGAAACCTGTAACATAAAAAATAGGAAAGATATATTAAGAATCACTCTCCTAGCGCATGAAATACATGAATATTTGCAATATTTTCAGCCAGGTGAATGGAGGCTCAATGGACATAGTATAGTGTAGTGTTTCTCCAACCACCAATGAGTCATATATTGTAATAATTTGAGAGAAAAAACAATATTAGAAGATTAAATTGAAAATATGGTGAATGTTAGTACAAGATTCAATGAGATTAAATTTATTTTGTTGTATTTTTATGTATTGTCAACCAGAAATTTTATGGTTTCATTTGGCAATGAAGTCTGTATATGCACAAAACTGCTTTTTACATGAGATTAGGGGTAAGTAAAATTTGGGAAAAAAATTAGGAAAGTATGAGATTAAAACCGTTACATTATTTATTTTTGAAATCACTTGAACCAGAAGTTGTTCGGACAAAATTTGATTTTGAAATACTTTTTCAGGGGTGTTTGAATCTTTAATTTATATTGTTGATATAATTAACAGTTTTAAATTAGATTTTCAGATGGCGGGGTGCTTTGAGAGTTTTTCAATACAAAAAAGTGTGCTGCAGCTCAAAAAATGTTGGGAAATACCGGTGTAGTATGATTCAAAGTAAAAAATACATACAAACAGGGTGGCTTGCTGGCGCGGGGGTTAGTGCGTCGGCCTCACAGCTCTGGGGTCCTGGTTTCGGATCTAGGTCACGTGCACCTGTGAGGAGTTTGCATGTTCTCGCCGGGCTTGTGTGTGTTTCCTCCCATATTGCAGAAACATGCATGGTAGGGTGATAGGACACTCTAAATTGTACCAAGGTATTGGTGTGTGTGTGTCCATGGTTGTCCGTCTCCTAGTGCCCTTCGATTGGCTCAAGGTGTCCCCTCTTCCGGTCTGGAGACAGCTGGGATTGGCTCCAGCACCCCCTGAGACCCTAATGAGGATAAAGTGGCTCAGAAAATGAGAGATGAGAACAAACAAACAACGGTACATTTGTCAAGGAGAATTCTGTAACTAATATATTTTACAAGTGCAACTTTGCAACATAAAGTTTACCAGAAAAGACACAACAGGTATAGATTAAAAACTTTAATCCTGGAAAAGGATGACAAAACTGAGATGAAAGTGACCAACTGTGATACAAGTTTCTTTGGTATAGGCTCCTGTTTCTGGTGCATTGACTGCTAAGGTTCCAAAACCTGCCAAGGTATAACAAGCAGGAAAAGGGACCAGTCTCAGGCCAATGTATGGTGGAGCAAATTTTTAAAGCTGTTGCACAAAAAAATGTTCAGTCGTATTGTAAACTAGAAAATCTCTTGATAAAATTGCAAAAAATGAAATTAGAAATGACATGAAAGTCTAATCTTATCAAATATATAATACTGTTGGTTTAGTGTCTGTATTGAAAGAAAATTAGAAGTACCATATTTACTCGCATATAAGCCGCACCCTTAAAAATGCCTTAAAACCATTGAATTTTACAATTTCTCGCCGGCTTCTAATTCACAATGTTCACCTCCATATTCATAGTTTTAATAGGGAGTACAAATGTGTTAATTTGAAGGGAAAATCTTAAGAAAAATCATCGCACATGGTATTCCTGAGATATTGTATGAATCAAAAGCACACTATTAGGGACAATATCATAAGGAATTAATTCATCCAGTAATGGTTGTTTTCTTACTGCAAAACAGAAAATAACCAACAAATAGTAAATGTTACTTTGCAAACATCTACTGGGGAAAAAGAGTATAGCAAGTCTTGTGCGCATATAAGCCGTACCCTCGATTCAGTCATCATTTATTTTTAGATACAAATACGGCTTATATGCGAGTAAATACGGTAACATACTTTGGTCGAAGCCTGTAATAAAGTCCATCTTTCACTGGCTTGCTCAAACCAGCTGACAAACCCATGAAAACCTTATTAACACCACTTAATATATCATATATAGAGTAAAACAAAATTATATTTTTACAAAGTAAAGCAAGACAAATAAATTTAGTATACATTTTCTAAGCAAGGGAGGGATACTCCCCGTTCAGCTGTAGACGCAGCAGGCTGAAACTTTAAAGTTTAATATTTTTTACACTATATACATTCCTTAATTTTTGTTTAATGTCTGACCAATACTAAGCAGACTTCCTCATTTACTGGAGATCACACAGATGAATAACACCGACCCCAACCCACCACATTTTTCTTTAAGGCTGATTGAATTTTTTGTTTCAAAGTGGCTTTTAACACAAAAGGTCACCATGAGTTCTTTTCACGTGCGTCACTGCTATGTCACAATAAATTAAAGTTGCACCCTGAAAATACAAGGGGCATTAGTGTCATTAGCAGGCTTTGCACATAAAATGTCTCAGGCTTTTGTTTTAAACACACATTCCTTTACTTTTTTGTCATAAATGTATTCATCCTGACATACGAGGCACTGAACAGTTAACATTTAGTGTGCATAGATAACAATAAAGTGCAAAAGTATTTGGTTAAAAGCTTTATATTGTCATATCCCTGTTTGTGGTCTGTCTGTAAAACCTGTTTATGAGATGAAAAAAAATCCATCTGCCTTTGGCATTAACCTTGTTTCCAGTTTGGTTTTGTGTCACCAAATAATGAGCACTGTATTTTGGCTTGGGCTCTACTTTTCATCCACCACGATGATTTCTTCTGGGATCTTCTCCTCTGAGTCAGAGCAATCGGACAACTTGTCCAAGTACTCCATGTCTTCAAAGCGCTCGGCAACACAGTGGGCTGTGAGACGTGCTTCTGGGTCGTGGTCCCAGCAGTCGTCTATGGAGGAGCAAACTATCTGGATCCCCTGCAGGGGGAGGAATGAACCACACGTCATCAGCGCCAGGCCAGATACTTCTCGTCTAAATGAGATATGTTGCCCCCTACTAACAGTGTGTATTTGAAGCTTTTTTTCTTTTAAATATAATGTATGAATACTCACTTCAGAAACTCACTAAAATGTTAAAATAATTGAGTAGTGTTTGAACCAAGGTCTGTAAACAGACTTATAAATTGATGGTTAGAATTCTAGATATTTCAGAAGGGTCGAGCTGGATCCAACAAACAGTATACGCCTTCCATGGCCCTTATATTTCCTCCCGCGCCCTAACCCTTACTTACCCTATCCTCAAATATCGTCCCTAGCTCAACACCAACCCATTTGCCCTAGCCTCCACCCTAGAACTAACCATTTCTTTACCTAACCAGACGAAATCCTCCTTGAACCAAATATTTAATTATTATTATTATCTTCTCGATTCGTTCTTGCAGTTTTATTGTTTAACACTTTTCTCCCTTCAACATACTCAAAGCTCAGTCTCAGTCTGCAGAAGGTCCTCACCTTGTGTGTGGTTCCAGTTTTTTTTACCTAGGTATACAATGTCTTGTGTCTGTCTTGCTACTGCAACCAAGAAATTTCCCGAATACGGAATGAAATACATTTCTAACCTAACCTCACCTCCTTATAACACATCATCAGGAAGAACAAGGGCCACAGTATCTTGCCCAAGGATATGTGAAGCTGGTCAACAATTGGGGAAATTAATTTACATATATATGGTACACATTTAGTATACCTATATGGTTTAAAATACAGAGCGTAAGCAAATGAATTTGAGGACAGCGTGATGTACAAGTATTTTTAGAAATGCATTATGTAGTGTCAGTATTCTTGCACATTATTGCATCAGTAACCGGTGAAACACTAGCTATGGAAGGAATGTAAACAATCATAACGAGCAGGGAAACCACTATGGACAAGTAATACGGAGAGAGACTTGTCTTCTAACAGTTCAATATCCGGTCTCAACACACAATCCTTCACAGGGTTGCACCATCTGTTGCTCCCTCACATACCAACTTTCCCCCTCCTCCCAGCACTAGCTGTTCTCAACCCAATTCCTTTCCACCCACAGCAACTGGAAGGCAGCTAGCCTTACAGTAGTAGTACTGTGGAATGCTGAAAACCAGCCATGTCTGAATGAAGCGTCTCACAAAGCCCTCAGATTGAAATCTCGCATTGTCAGAGACCCATCTTAACTCTGAACACACAAGGACATCCGCCAGGACCAATTCAATCTGAATATTGTTTTAAATCCGACAGAAGGTTAAGAATGCTAAATGACTGCTTTTCTGAGGAGCTTTAACCAAGCCACCCCAAATGATTGAAAATTTAAAGTTAAAAAATGGTATGATCTCAGAATCCAATTTTGACATAATGTCTACTCACATGGTTACTCATACTGGGTGTTTTAAATAAAAGGACAACACCCGAAAACTGGGGCCAGTATCTTAACATCTAAGAGCAAAAATAGCCAGATAATATTTCAAACTTAAGTAAAATTAGGTTTAGTGAAATATCTTCGCAATATACCTGTGTTTGAGGACTCACTGCAGCATGAATGATTTACCCACTGAGTATGATTGTAACCATAAAGTTTGGGTTTTGGGAGCATGAATCAGGGAAATTCCCAAATCTCTAAGTGTGTGTGTTTGTTGCCACTTACTGTGTGGTTGATCCAGCTATTAGGAATTTCAGGTCTTCCTCTGTCTCGGAGCACACTGTCCTTCATGCTCTCTATACATGGGTGCTCTCTTAGGTTTCCAAAAGGTGGCTCATACTCTTTAACCTCTGTGAAGAAAAGAAAAAGGAGAAAAACAAATTTTAATCTACATTCATGTATTAAAACAACAAACCATCAGCTTCTTGTCTTTGATCAAGAGACATATTCCAATGACAAAATGTATTAACATTCAATACTGCAACTTTAGCAAATCATTGTTTGTTTTAAGAATATATATATATATATATATATATATATATATATATATATATATATATATATATATATATATATATATATATATATATATATATATATATATATATATATATATATATATATATATATATATATATATATATATATATATATATATATACACACACACACACACACACACATACACACACTGCACACACATAGATTAATGTATTGTGAAGTTGGTTGAATGTGTGAATTGAGCTTGAAGAATTGAAGGAAAAAGGGAGGGCATGACTGGAACCACCAAAGCCACTTATGATTTCATCTGAACTAGTTGCCTAGAGAAGAAAATATAAACATGACACTAGCTACACAGGGTTCAGCTACAACTATGCAGCATTGCTGACCTCCACTCGAGCACAACTCCCCTAAGCAACATTATTCCATTCAATACTCCACTGGCAACAACAAGACTGTAAAATAGCCCAAAAAACAACAAAAGGAGTTCGTCACTCAGTAGTAGACTCTTGAATATCAGATTGAGTTACTACAAAGGTTGATCATTTTCCTTACACAGAATGAAGGACATTTATTCAAACAAAATGATGTAATTTAAGTCAGGTATTTGTTTTTAGCAGAGTCCCAATGAATCTGGAAGTAAAGCCATGAAGGTAAATCTATTTACTCTTCCCTAGGAGCTAAATAGCCTCAACTTAGTGATTTTTGGCTGACCAGATGTAGAGCATTATAAAAAGCTTCATTTGTTCCAGTAAGCCAAAACAAACCAGACATACTGCAAATCTTTACACTGTCGTTAAGGGCTATTTTACAGTCTTGTTGATGTTCTATATAAGAGTAAGCATTCAGAACTGACAGAGTGGTGGCTGATCTTGTGCAATGCGTACCTCGAAATAGGATCCCAATAACATTGCCCCTTTCCGAAAGTCTGTGTGAGTCATCCCCTAATCTACTCTCGTCCTCCTCTGCTGACTTCCATTTAACTGTAGTGGCTAAGAAACTGCGTATTCCTCACAGGTATTAAAATCCTTTAAACACTAAGATACACAGCACTTGCATGTAAATATACTTTATGTTGTTCAAGATACTGTCAACCTACTCTTATCGTTATCTTGAATTGATACACACACTAAGCCCGTGACTCAATAACTTAATTTCGAAACACTATTTGTCCAAAGTCACGTTTCAAGTTCAACATGTGACACTCATCACACACACCTACACACCATGACACCTGGCCCATTCACTCTAGATAAGTTGATGATCTGACATCTGGAAAGCAGATGCCCTGATCTCTCTCCCACTCTTCTCTAGTCTGGCCCAATCTCTCCAGGGACTGGAGGCATTTTACTGTCTACCGCCTCATGCTTAACTCGTACTCCACTATTATCCCCTGCAACCCCACCCATCAGAGGAACGCCTTCATAGCCTTTCCAAGCCCTAAATCCGTACCACCTAAATTATACAGGAGACATTTTGTAGGAAATAAAAAGGCCTCCACTACAGCTTTTCTCTTTGTCGTAGGGGTGTTCATCACGCTTGATCCTTCTAACGCTCGATTTTACTCTGTACAAGGGCGGATATTTCATTTCACAGTGTAGGTAGTAACAATAAATACAAAAATGTATCACAAGAAACATTCCTTTAGGGTCAACAAGATAAATAAGCCAGTGGCAAATTACATTGTTTCAGACAAAAACCCCTGGACAGAGCACTGTAAGGAATAGATGCAGTACCTAAAAGTGCATTATTGTTCAGATAACCTCATATGAAATAGGAAATTATGCTTTACAAGTCGATTTAAAATTTCCTGTGGTACAAGTCACACATAGGCGTCAAATCAGGTGCGACTGAAATATATTTTTCCACACAGAGCTATGAGCGTTAGCATTATGTTAACAAGTTCTCCATTTTATTATTACTATTGATGTATTGTTAATGGTCTCTAAAAAAATCACATTTTTACAAAAAGGGACTCCCCTTCGGGGATCGAACCTCGTTCTACTGCATGACAGGCGGATATACTGTCCACTATACCAACGAGGAAGGTTATTATTACCTATTCAAAATTAAGGTTGAAAGAAAGCTATTATGTACTTACTGGTAGAGTGTCACACGTGAAAAGTTGATACTCCCCGTCGGGGAATCGAACCCCGGTCTTCCGCGTGACAGGTGGAGATACTGTCCACTATACTAACGAGGAGAGGTGCTTTATATACCTGACAATTACCTTTACAATAACATACTTGAAACTTTTGTCCTGTTCAGGGTGATTTTGCAATTTGAAAAGTTATATTGAAAAAAAAAACAGTTGGCCGGCTGTCTGTGTCATAAATAGATGACTCTGCCCTTCGCGCCTGGCAGATTTCAGATTACACCAAAGGTGCAGAAGCTGTGACAGAGAAACCATGTGGCTGCCTGCCACCAAAGCTCTGAGAGCTGATCCGACATCTGTCGCCTACAGTAGCCGAACGCAGGCAGGTGGTATTGGTCACAGGTGGTAACTTCCAAATGATGGGCTGGGATATGTTGCTCAACATATGTATGTGCATGTCTATGGACACATGTTCATTCTCTGTTTGGAGCAAATAGAATGCTCATCAGTGATTGGATGTTTGGTTTATCTTGGCAGGTGGGGAATAAGTGTAAAAAAAGAATTGTGATTCTGATTACTGAAATAATTCCAATTTCCAAATGAAGTAAAAGCCAAAATAAACAGATTTTTCCCCACAAACACAGCCTGTTAGAAACGAACTATTTTTCATGTAAGAGGTAACAGGATACATGTTATTGACTTAAATAAAGTCTTGTGACTCAACCCTTACTAATTAACCAATCAGGCAATTCTAAGGCTATTAAAACAATTTGTGGGAACCATTCAGGACATGAGTGTGTGCAGTTAAAACAAGACATGGTTGGACAAGTTTGTTGGTTGTGATCTCATACCTTTCAAACATATTTCAATGAATTAGATCCAAACACTAAGACCACTGATAGCCATAGGGAGAATACTTATTTTCGTCCATTTGACAAGCAGATGTCCCAGTAATTGTGTATATCATGCCTTAAGAAAATGCATGAACTAGCGAGCTGCCCCAGTTTGCCCTCAATTATCATTCTGGTTCTGCTTTCCATTTCGCTAGAAAACCTGTCTTGTCCTCCTTGTCAGACCTTGCTGGCAGGAGTAAAGCTGGCTAGAGTGTTTCCATGCTCTGGGGGAGTCATTGAATACTACATCACCTGCCTTAGGGTAGGAAGTAGTTGAGAGACAGTGATATAGATATACAAGTAAATATAGAGAAGCTGTCAAGTTTAGTAGCACACACTGACTGCGATATTCCAAGCAATTACATGCTGTGCTTAAAAAAAAAGTGTCCAGAAATCATGTGACTGCCACATAACGGAAAACCCTAAAAGTAGTACAATGGAAGTGTAAGAGAGGAAGTAAGAAATAAGATATATGGATAGGGATAGGACATGTCAGGTGAGTCATGTCCATGTGGAGTGCCTTAATATATCTACGAGCATTTGTCAGTCACATCAATCAACAAATCTGGCCCTTTGCAGATAGATAAGGCCTCTGTAAATAAATGAGGATACACTAAAATAGTCAGTCTTGGGTCTCTGCTTATGCAAAAGAGGAAAAGGTCTATTTTATTTTTAAAGTATACCCACAGACCAAAGTATTCTTGTACTTAGGAAGGGAAAAACAAGTGGGAATGTTGGGCAACATGACTCCAATATAATGATCCTGAAAGAGTCCCAAAGGGGAATGCATGTGGGGGCAACGCAGGAAAGAGCCCAAACCAATCTCGGCTTTGACACAATGGAGATAGGAGCAGTCGCAGTAATGTGCAGACCCACAGAGACATTTGAGAGGAAGTGAAAACAAATGGCTGAGATGCCATGTAAAATAGTGTTGCATGGTTTGCACTCACATAATTAGCCATTTCTATTATTTGCATCTACCCTGAACCTGTTTGTGCAACATGACAACAAACAGAAATAATATGAGCAGGATGAAGTCAAATCCCTGACCCTCACATAAGATTAATCATGGTTTTGACACTCTGCTTTTGTCCTCACGTGATGCAGTACACACATTGCAGTCCTGTTGTAATATTTCAGTATTTACAAAAAGAAGTAACATAATTCTGCTTCTGAAACGATGGTTTAATTTTTAGTTGATTAGTTTTGATTGCATGTAAGGACCTTTGCTGATATGAGGTATTAGAAGCTTTACTGGCTTAATGCTTATAATTGATTTGGTGATAGACTATACAGACATTTTCTTTGGTGAGTGCTTGAAATTTTAACAGAAGATAGCTTTTTGCGATGGTAAACAAGAGTTTTTGCAACCTTCTTTGGAGGGCATGCACCTCATTAAAGATATCTTACCTCCAATAGCAGTACACCTGGAGATCATCTCCCACAGTACAAGCGCCATAGAGTACACATCGGCCTGTTTGAAGGATTCAATGTTTTCTAAATTGATTCTTGACTCCAAAACCTCTGGAGCCATGTATCTGGCTGTTCCCACCTGAAAACAACAAAACAGTGAAAAGGAAGGAATTAAATCTTGAAATACTTGAATCAATGGCAGGACCTTGAAGGTAAAAGCCAAAGTAGCAATAGTGATTTCACCATATTTTGATATCATAGAGGTAGGCAGTTGAACCTGAAGCATATTATTGAGTCGTTATCAAGCCTATATCCCTTCTAATGAATATCAATATAATCTATTCTGCAATAAATGTTCATTTAAACCATACCTTCATCTGAATAATTAATTGATAAAAATGGAGTGCTTAAATATTCCATTCTAAAAATGCAATTGTCAAGGCTCCAGACTCAATAAGTTTAACATTGTTTCTGAGAGGGGTTGCCACTAAAACCTGTGTAAAAATGTACTCGACTATTTCATAGTACTGTGGAGCTTGGTATTTTTACAGAATAGAATCAAGACTAGGCTTTGTGTTGAATTTATTATCTTCACAAAAACTGTGAACCAATATAAAACATATCTAGCTGATATTAAATTATATATAAACAGAACCATGGAATTTGTCACATATTGTGCCATGTGCCCAATAAACATAACATCAAGCATCAAGTAAGATTAAAGTTGCTTCAAAAAGATAGATTGAAAAAGTAAATATTACCTGTCCACTGTTCGCCAGCTCATCCACAGACAGGGAATTGTCCAAACGGAGCGCAAGGCCAAAGTCACACAGGCAGCAGTTCAGGTCACTCTTTACTAGGATGTTAGAGCTCTTAATATCCCTGTGTGCAATAGGCACCTTGTAACGGCCACAAGGTGAATGGTCACTGTGAAGATGAGCTAGTCCCCTGGCAAGTGATCCTCCCAGTAACCATAAATCATGCCAGTTAATAATATTGTGGCTTAAGTAATCTTGAAGGTTTCCTTTTGGCTGGTATGCTGTAATCAACCAGTACTGTCTTGGTACCTTTCTTTCCTCTGCCGTCAGGAAGTGGAGCACATTTTCATGCCTCAAGTCAGCATCTGAGAAAATGTCCTTCTCATTTTTCCAAGAGGCGTACTCTTCATAAGAGAAAATCTTGACCGCCACAGTCTCAAAACCCTGCTCGACACCGACTGAGGATCCTTGCTTGAGTTTGGCTTTGTAAACTTCGGCAAAGCGACCTTTTCCCACCTGAACATCCAGTTCAATGGGTAACAACTCAGTATTGTGGTTGAGGTTGTTGGCGTGCGTTGAGCTACTGTCTGAACCTTCCTCATCCCCCATGATGGCATGAGCGTCGCTGAAGTCCATTGGGGTACCCTTCTTGCGTTTTGAGTTAGCTCTGCGCTGGCGGTAAACTCGGTAACAGTAGAAAGAAGTAATCACCATAATTGTCATGACCAGAAGAGGAACCAGGCTGACTAAGATGACAGCGACCTGTGAATCCATTGCTGAGAAATTGCAAAAAAAACAAAAACAAAGTAGAAGGTTTTAGTTACACATTACAATAACTTATTCAATCATTAATTGTCTTACTGCTTATCCTGACTTATTAATGTATGAGTAAAATATATTCATTATTTGCTTTAAGGTTAAACTAAACAATCTTTAATTGAATATTTTATAAGTCAGATTTTTATGCAGAAGTAGTATTAGATCAGGAATAGATGTTACAAAGTAAAATTAGGAAAATAGGAATTTGGAAGACCGTGTAGTGTTTTTTTTTTCCTTTGGTTAGTATGTGATCATGAAGAGAATGGATCTAAATATGAAAATGAGAAGATTTGATGGATGTTTGTCCATAGTTTTACTATTAAAATTTGACAAGATTTTTTTTCAGGCGGCACGATGCTCAGTGGTTATTATATTTGCCTCACAGTTCGGAAGTCAAGGGTTCGATTCCTGGTGGGTTCCGGCTTTCCTGTGTAGAGTTTCCCTGTTCTTCTGAGTATTTTTCTTAAAAACATCTCAAAAAGATGCATAGTAGGCTGATTGACTCCCCCAAAATTGTATGAGTGCTTTCTTGAGTGGTTGTGAATCTCCATGTGCCCTGCAGTTGGCTCACAACCATTGCAGGGTGTACCCTGTCTACTGCCCAATGTTGGCTGTGAGAGGCTGCAGCACCCCCACAACACTTGTGCAGCTAAGGCTTGAGTGAATAGGTAATTTGTTCACCCACTTGCATTAAATGGCTCATATAACATCGCCTGTACTGTATATTGGGATATTATGATAGTAAGAAGAAAATAGAACCTAAATTCCTAAATTGAACTGAATGCTTATTTTAAATTCTGTGATGATTTACAGCCTACATTGTTGTACAATTGACCTTTTTTGTTCTTCTTTATCATGTCTTCCTCTGTTCTAAAAATGTCATTAGAAGTAGTATGTTCCAATTGTCTGCATACTGTACAGTTAAAAAAACAACTTCTGGTGATAGACAGGCCAACAGAAGAGGAACGTGACCCCCTTTCCTGAGGAATGTCTGATGTCTCAAGCAGCTAAAGTTAGTATTTACACCACAGAGGAAATGTGTTCCAAACCATGACCATGTCAACCACATATTGTATCGCTTCATATTTTATGTCTGAAGCCTAAAATTTGAAACATGTTGTGTCTGGGATCTTTGGTATGGTTTTGGCACTCGGAGAATCTTTGTAATTGTGTTGTTTTTATGGTGCAGTACCGAAATAGGTTGCTTTAAAAAATGAGATCTCCAGACATGCACGAAGAAACTTTTTTTTTTTAAACCCAAACCAGTATACATCTCAGTTTAGAAGCGAGTGCTGCTGGAAGGCGCAAAAGCTGTGTAAATAAGGGAGGAGGAAGTATTGGGGAGGGCATCTCGTTGCTTGCCTAGGCAAGCACCCTGCTTTGCTCTTTTTTTTTCTAAACAGGAAACCACATGTCTGAAATCCTCAACGTGGCCCCAGATGGTTTGTTTGGATTTTCACAGAGAGAAGCTATTACTTATAACAAACCTGTTACTGTACCTGACTATGACTGCGTAGCACCTACAGTATCTTTTACCTCAGTAAATGCTAAGGTGAAAATAAACTGTTAAACTATTACATTGTTCAAGTATATGATAAAGTTTGACTATCACCGCATCATTATTAAGACAAGTATATTGTTTGTTTTTAAAACACTGCACTCCTCACAGCATTTTTTTGTCACCTGAGGATGTACAGCAATACCAGATATTCGTAAGATAGGGGAATTCCAGTTTACTTCATATTGTGTTCTATTTTCTTACCGTAAATCAATTTTTGGGAGTAACTTTGTTTAAATTAACCCTTTATCACAGGCAGATGCAGTTGTAAGAGATACAAAAAAAACCCTCAAAGTAACAAGTGCCGTGTAATGTTTTTGTCCTACAGCTCAATTTTGTTGATCCCCTACATGCGAAAGTTAAGTGTGTACTGGAAAATATTTTAAACATTTTTTTAAACTTGTCGTTAGATGGAACTAAAAACGGAAGAATATGTGTTATTCTTTGTCCTTATCATATGTTTTGGACACCTTCCAAATCACAAGCACATACAGAGCCATTTTTCTATATCAAATATTATCTTATGTTAATTTTTGTTAAGAAACTTCATTGTCATTGCTCAGACAAAAACATTATTATTTCACATAATGAATTCATTATTTGAACGTTGTACTCTATAAATCTGTCCACATAATGTGTTACCTATTGTGCTGCCTTGGTATTTAAGTGAATCTATCTCACATTGCTTGTACTGTGAGTTGCTATTTAGTGTGCTACAACTTACGGGGGTTAAAGATGATATGCTCGTTGCACTCATCCTCTGAACAAGAGCACATGAAGAATGATGAGCCCATGCCTTTTCTTTCCTTCATCTCACACTTGCTGTTGTTATAGTCCTCCAGGACTAGGCCATACAACTTGTGGGCTGGATTGTGGCAGACAGTGTCAAATGTGACATTGTCGTCTTTCTTCCTCCTTGTAAAGGGGGAGGGGAACACATCAAGTCGTTATTCACTATTATACTACTCTACAGCAAAACTGCCATACACTTCTTTTGCCACTGCTTATTTTTCTCACTTTCAGTCATCTGAATGCTTATGGTTAGATACTGAAGTTATCTTTGTTTCATATTCATAGTCTGCTGACTGTTTAAGGTCAATTGAATGAACAATTGTCTCAAACTGAGATCATTCTAACACGGTTTTGTAGTTGTGCATGGTGTAATGATCTCAGCTGGAACCTTACCAAATAGCGACACACACTTCGTCGTCACTGGCACAGATGGCAGTAATATCACACTCCACTTTGCAGCTTCCTCGACCGGTGCAGGTAGTTGCTTGTACATCGCAAAACTTGCACAGCTGCTTTATTTTTAAAATATAAGCATCTGGGGAAAAAACAGAGAAGATTCAATTCAGTAAAAACATTTGAACATTTATTCCTAAATACATTTTAGAGGGGTTGGTCATCTCCTAGCTTTTAAAAAATGCAAAAACAAAAATGAAGTGCTGTTTCTCAGTAAATCATTCTGATTAAAAAAAATGCATAAAGCCTAGGTGGTTAAAGCCTCAAAATTATGTTGCAATATTTTAGGAAAGTAATTTTTTGACGATACATGGTTAAAATCTGCAGATTTATTTATTTTTATTAAGAGCATTTTATTAGAACACATTATTTACACTAACTTTTTTTGTGTATAATTAGACTGCAATGCGGATTGTGTACATTTAGTTTTATTGATAACTGACAAAGCTTGAAAGGGAAAGAAAAAAATCTTAACCTCAGAAATCAAATGTTCCCTAACAATTAAAAAAAACGGAACTTTACTTTTTAGCATCCAACACCAAATCTTACGTAAAGCATTTTAGGGCAACATTTTGTGAGAGGAGTCTTTTTATGGTTGTTTTTTTGCTATTAGGGTCAGGGCAGCACCACGATTCACAGCAAATAGCGAAAATTTACAATTCCGCACTGCTTTTGGTCCTAAATGCAAATATGCGATGGCATTCACTGCCTTTGCTCTCGTTCCAACTTGACTTTGCCAGCAAACAGACATGATTGTGGCTTAGTGCCTGAGGGCTCGATCATTATCTTGGAGACAAATTCCAGACAGCCAAGAACAAAGGAGACATAAATACATCTTCACTCAGGAATCTTGCTAATTTGTCATGCCTCAAATCATAAAGTGAAAGCAATCAATTAGTCAACTTAGGATGTGTTGGACTATCTTATACAATGGAAATTTGGGTCTATAGAAACACAATTGAACTTAAAATCTCAAACTGATCAATGGTTTTGTAAATGTGATGCCAACTTATTAACCTTTTACACCTATATGGCATGTAATGTTTGCTGAAACAGTTTAACCACGGGTAAAATAAAAATAAATGAAGTATTATGTTGGTAAAAGATTGAAAAGATAAAATCTTGAATTGGAAGAGCAATTCTTTCCCTCCTGTTTTGATGGGATTCTGACAGTGTGGCAGGGTTGGACATAAATGCTTCACTATTGTCTCTATACATAAAACAAACATACATAAACATAAATTACCCTCTAGACAAAGCTTCTCAGAATCTATATTTTACATAGATATTGTTATCACACTTAGAAATGCCCAACAGCCCATTGTCAATTTTGGGTAAATTCTTTTAGTTATTTAAAAAATGCAAATAGTCTAAGGCTCAGCTCACCCAGCTTTAATTTTGTAACTTCCAGTCATTTGAATTCACATAAGAGATAATATTTATATTCACCAGATTCAAGATTAAGATATATTTTAGCACGTCGACCTCACAGTTTTGGGGGTTCGATCCCCTGTGGTTTTTATACCTTCCTGTGTGGAGTTTCCTCTGTCATCTAAAAAACATGCAAGGTAGACTCAAAATTTTCCTTAAGCATGAGTGTGACTGTGAATGGTTGTTTGTCTCATTGTGCCTTGCGATTGGCTGGCAACCAATTCAGGTTGGACCCCGCCAACCCTTGAGGATTAAGCGGAACAAAAAATGAATGAACTGGTAAATATGAATTTCACACTTATTTTCATCTCAAGAACCAATTGATACTCTTTCTTACATTGAAAAAAAATAAAGCAACAATAAAAACAGCAATGTGATATTATTAATTTATAACATTTTAGCTGCACTGTATTTCTTCTTTTTTAAGTTTTGGAGTAGTTGAGGTCCGCACCTTTATTATAGTACTATCACAAAGTATGCTGCAACATGTCGGGCATCACTGGAAAGCTAAATAAAAAATAAGTAAAAGAGGCAGAAAGCACCCCGAAGTAATAATGTTTGCTCCCATAGAGGAATGTTTCCCAACCTTTTTTGAGTTACAGCACACTTTCTGCATTGATAAGATCTTAAGGGACGTACGCCACCATCTGAAAGTCTTATAATTTAAAACTTCGTTGCCTATATTAACAATAGTCATTCTCATCAAAGTTTTATCAGCAGGAATCACATAAACTTGCAAAATTATTCCAAAATATAATTTTTCACACTAACCTAACATCACTAAAAGTTAATGTCTGCGGACCTTGAATAACTTCCAGTTCAAGTGATACAAAAATAAGGAATGTAATGTTATTAATCGCATAATTTTATGACAAATATTACTCAAATCTCCCAATTTTACGCAAAAAAATTGTGCTCACACAGTTGACGCCCTTGAAACCAAACAACTTCCGATTCAAGTTATAGAAATATAAGCAACAAATTGACTGTTTCACAATTTGAATCCTGTAATAGTATAATCTATAATTTAACATTCTATCATGTTTTGATTTTAACCTTTTCATAGTTTAATTTTAAGTGGTTAGGAAACACTGGCATGGACAGCCAAGAATTCAAGACGATGAGTGCTTTATGTTCTGCTCTCTATTTTAATGAGGCAGTTTTTAATGATTTCTAATCTGGGCCCAAAGAGTATCCACAAAACAAACAGGGATTGATAGCATTTGAGTTAATTGTAAACACTATTGAAGTACCCTGTATCCTCTAAGTGAGTGTGCTATTATCTTTAGACAATCTTTTAGAATATATGCTCTATTATAAAATGAGAAGCTAAAAGCACCTCCTGACAGGTTCCAGTGCGAAGAAGCAGTGTCTGTTGAGATATGCTTGACTGGTAGGAGCGAAAGGTGGTGTGTGTTTTGCGCATGTATTTGCGTGTGCAGAGCCACAAAAGCCCTCTTTGTCAGTTAGTTGAAGGGTGGAGTTTGACCTGTGGCTTGCTGCTGTACTGTACAGTATAACTTGCAACGAGATAGAGAAGTGGTGCATCCTCTCGCTCTAAGCAAAGCTTGAGATAGATATAACAGATAAAAAAGTATAGGCAAGCAGTATACTGCAGATTTGAATCCTGTCATGATGAAGCACCAATAACTTATTTTATCCATATTTATGCATGGCATAAACCATAAAAGTCCAGTTTCCCAGTTTCAAACTAAAAAATCCTTCATTAAAGTCATATGAGAGATATTAGCAAAAAATATATATTTTTACCTTTATGACTTTAACTTAAACATAAAAATATTTTAAAAACTCAATCTTTTTTTTTTCTTACCTGATTCCAATCTTAATCTTCTGAAAAGAATGTAATTTGGCCCTATTTACAATCACAGGATTAGATATGATACATATTAAGTCAGGACTACTATGTAATACTACTTATAGTCATGTAGCATGTGTATAAAAATTTGTATAGAAGGTTTTAGATTCATTTTAACTGATTGGCTGCCACTCACCTCCAATTGATCTGAACTAAGTGTGCCCTGTACATAGTTGTGACTACTTACTAGAAATTCTATTTACACTCAGGTATCATGTACTGCTTATTATCCTAAGGATCACGGGGGGTGCCGGACCTTATACCATCCGACCTCAACAAAATGTATAGAAATTCTTGTGCTATTGTGTATAATAAATTGTATATATTTTGTTAAGGTTTAATTCTCACTTTTTTATTTTAATGCCGGTGATACACGTCCAAGCTATTTGGATTGTTAACAGTTAAATGGTTGGTAGCCCCTTCTATCCAAATGGACTGGACGTCTATTGCTCACCTAATGCAATGGATTGGGCGTCTTTCAATGTCAGTGTCACAGAAGTATGACCATACGTTGTCAAATGATTACGGTTGACATAGACTAAAACATAGATTAAAACTTGGCCTCTTGACCTAACTTTTAGAAATTAATTCTGTGGTGTCCATAATCAAGAAATAGAGTTGGATAATAATATAATTGGCGTACCCACTTTAAAAAGGGGTGGCCTGGCGGCTGAGTGGTTAGTTAGCGTGTCGGCCTAAAAGTCGGGGGCCTGTGTTCAAATCCAGGTCGGTCCAACTGTATGGAGTTTGCATGGTCTCCCCGAGCCTGCGTGGGTTTTTTCCCAGGTACTCCGGTTTCCTCTCACATTTCAAAGGCATGCATGGTAGGCTAATCAGACACTCTAAATTGCCCCTAGGTATGAGTGTGAGCGTGAATGGTTGTTTGTCTCCTTGTGCCCTGTGATTGGCTGGCCACCAATTCAGGGTGCCCCCGCCTCTGGCCCGAGGTCAGCTGGGATATGCTCCAGCACCCCCCCCCCCCTACACGAGCCTAGTGAGGATAAAGCGGTTCAGAAAATGAGATGAAACTTTGAAATAAATGAGCGTGTCACTTGAACCCAGCAGGGAGGCGATGTCTAATTGCAAGAAAAGCGAAGGAGGATAAGAAAACAATCAGTGAGATAAATTAATTTAAAAGACTGTTTTTCTCGGGGGCTTGCAAGACCTGTTTGCAATGTGGCCAGCGCACCAAAGATGGACATATCTGCGTATAGGTACGCCCTGTGGTAGCTTATGTATTTTGATGTAAAAACAGAGGGCAAAACATTACTTAAACATATATACACATAACAAGAACATCGCTGAATATTCCAAGCTTTCTTAAACGCGTCTTGAGTTGAAACAAAGTAGTCTGTCAAACACCTGTGGAAAAAGTCACCGTTTATATCATCAAAACGTGATTAAGTCAGCGGAAAAAAATGCAGATGTTATCAAACAAATAAGCAAAAAAAGTAACAACTTTTTTTTATTAAAAAAACTCACCCGATTGCTCGAACACAATACTACCACAGAGTATTGCTCCACACCAGAAAGCGGAAAAGCGAAGTAGCTCCATCAAGAAACAGACAATGGCCCCCTCTCTTTTTCATTAATTAGCCGAAGCCTTGACCGAGAGTTAATATCCAAACTAAAGAAAACTTTCTTCGGTCCGCTTGTTGATCCCCTCAACTCCCCAGCTGCTGTGAGAGAGTAAACACAATGGGGCAGGACAAGCCCTATATGACTCACACTGTACGAGGACTTTCATGAAACAGGAAATCTTCAGAGGGGTTGGACTTTTTTTCCTTCTCCTTTTCCTCCTCCTTCAGTCTTGCTCATGTGGCTCCCATAAGTCTTGAACCATATCATTAGGAGGCAGAGACCCAGCAGGGCAAAACTTGAAATGACATGTTCACAAATAACTAACTAGGGGCTACACCTACTACTCCCTGCATAGAATAGGATACTGGTATCAAAGTGGCGGCCCGTGGGCCAAATCTGGTCCCGCCGCATCATTTAGTGCGGCCCGAGAAGTGAGAACGATGAGTGGCAATTTTCTGTTTTATGAGGAAATTCAAAAGATTATTGATGTACAGTGAATATTTTCCGTGTTTCTTAATCCAAAATTGTATTTTCTCCTGTTTCTGTTGTGTTTTTGGTTGTAAAAGCACTCTTTTCAAATAAAAAAATTAATATATCCAAATATTTTGTTTTCCACTTCATTACTGAACATAAGAAAATATTTTCTGTCCCTTTAAATTGAAAAATAAACTATTAAATATGTTTTCCCTTACATTAAAAAAGCTCAAAAAAGCTTTAATGTTTTTTTTTTTAAATATCTAAATATTATATCTAACATGTTTCCTGTTTCACTTTATTTTTCACTGCAAATAAACAGATTTAAAAAACTCAATATTTACTCCAAAAAGTATTTTTTCAAACTAGTCTTGCAAAAGAGGGGGTCGTCTTATATTTGGGCCAATATGGAAATCCAATTAATCCGTCTTGTGACAAAAAAAAATAATAGCAATGAAAATAAAAATCAGGTTCTGAGGGTCGATGCGAATTGACTCCTTGAATATAGGAGTAGCAATTTTAGTTAGTTTAGAACAACAAGAGTAGAACAAACACATTTTTGTGACCTATTTCCGGGCAATCTAATAAATATTGCCTTGACTCTTAAGTGCCAAGCAGCTAAACTGAAAAGAGGAGAAGAGCTAGGCTAACATATAATCTAATTGGGGGGAAAAAAGACTGCTTTTCTGTCAAATTGTGGCCCGCATAAGCAATTACAACATCTTGGTCGGGCTCAATTGCTTGCTCTGCATAGCGTATCCGAAATGTGTCACTTTAAGCAAGCAGTGTAAAACTACTCTAAGTGGCAGTACTCCGAGTAATTACTTAATATGTCTATTGCATGAAGATGCAAACCTGCAAACTTCAAATGGAGTCAATCTGTCTCCAATTATTTTTCAATATGATGAGACAGAGGGTGAGTTTCCATCTGCTGGCCAATCAATTAATCCACTTACACCAGGAATAAGTTATAATTTACTGACATTGAGTGGGATATTTAAAAGTGAACTGCAGTGAGGTTGTGCAGTATGGGATTTTACCATAAATACCTCTTTAAAACGTTGGAATTTGAACCACTCCCTTATATGACAAGAGCACATCGTGCGTGAAGTCAGTGTAGCTTGCGAGGCCTCTTTTTAGTGAGCGGCAAAGGATTAAATCTGGAGTTAATCCTGATCACCACATTTTTTTTTTGCCTTTTGAAGTTACCATATGTTGGAAAACCCCAAAAGAACAATTATTAACAAGGGAAATGAAAAGAACAAACAATAAAATAATAACATGAATAAGAAAAAGGGTCTCAAATGGACAAGATTTATGTTATTAAAAAAAATAATCTTCAAAATCTTTAGTCAATGGATTTTAACATTGTTTATGAAGGTACAAAGTAGATTAATTAGAAATGTGGCCTCTTCAATTAATATATGTTGTGCTACATTTTCAAATGATCACTTTCACAACATTCCTACGTAATCACATCACTGGTGAGCTAATTTTAGAACAGACACGTGAGTTACGCATGGTCAACTTTATGCACGTGGGTATGATGTAGCTAGCACCTCTCCATATTTCAAAGTTTACATTCCATCTAATCTATAGTGTGTTTATAATCATCTACTACTTAGAGCAAGGGTATCAAACTCGGGTTGGTTGGCGGGCCACATTAACGTCAACTCTATTATATGTGGGCCGGAACAATTTATAAGTAATATTTAGATTTTTTTTAAATAAATGGATTAAAATAACTGGATTAAAAGCCCTGAATATTCAGGTTTTTTATAGATCTGAAACAATGTTTATTTTAGCTTTTTTTATATATATTTTTAGATTTTACAAAATGATTATTGAACTAAAAACACAAAAAAATGATTAAAAAAATTATAATTATTCATTTTAAAGGGGGAACATCAGGAAATTTAATATACATCTATACTCTTTATTTGAATTTGATCCTAAAAGAGAAAGTCGGCACTCATGATTTACTTTCTCGGGCCGCACAAAATGATGCGGTGGGCCTGATTTGGCCCCCGGGCCACAGCTTTGACACTGGTGACTTTGACAGTCCTTATAGAGAGAATGAGTTGGCACCCATTGTAGTTATTCCTGAATTAGTTTAGTTTCTAAGTTGAAAAGTTGTGAGTCCTACTTTTGTTTTCTTTGTCTTGTTTATACTCTCTGTTGACTCACTGGTGGGCTACACTCGTATGACGCAACTATTTATGTAGGTGCAGCAGCTATCGTCATCTGGCTGATACACACCACTGTGAAAACACAAACCACATTGAGATCTACTAATTCCCAAATTTACTGTCCCAATAATGGCACAAATGTTATAAGTTACATTGTTTCCATGTGGAACCACAAGTTTCCAGACTTTATCAATTAATGACAAAAGTGGGAAACACATTTCTTATCTCAGAGACTTATTAACAACAGATGGGGGTTAAGTCCCTTCCGCTGTGACCCCCATATTTTTTCGTCCTTAATGCATAGGTGGTTTCTTTTCCACTGCATACTTGAGCTCTGATGTCAGGCTTCAGTCATGACCTTGTGACCCTTGAACTTTTAACTCTTCCTTCTTTGATCCAATGTTTACTCATTTTGTATGATTAAACTCCTCTTCTCCTTTTCTTTAAACAGAACAAAATACTATGAAGACCCGAATAATAGTAGGCACTGGAATAATAGTAGGGAGTGGAAAATTCCAAATGAATTAATAATAGTAGGCAGTGGAAAATTCCAAAAATAATGAATATTAGTAGGCACGAGATAATTAGTGACGGATAATCGTGTTGCAAAGTTGTATTACAGTTGAAAATAATTGCTGCAATGAATTGTGTATAATGTAACTCTCGTATATATTAGGCCTAGCAATACATTGTAATTATGTATATTGCAACTCTACCAGTGGCAATTGCACGTTCTTACTAGTACGTTAGTAAAAACAGCACGTGTGCTTTACACGTAGAAAGTTAATGACATAGAACAATGTTGCTGCTGCACGGACTTAATTGAGGCAAAAATTAATAATCGTAGGCACCCGGATAAGAATCGTAGGCATGCGGAAATTTAAGTTGAAAAAATAATCGTAGGCATATGATTATTCGGGTCTTCATAGTACTGGGGCTAAGACAATATTTTTGTCAGTTTTTCTCATTTGCTGGGGAACCTGTGTGTGGGCTGAAGGGTGTGTTCCTGACGTGTTCACTCCCGCGTGTCTGCCAGGCAAGAGTTTAGCATTGCAAGATGGGGTCCAAGCCACAAGGTGGAGTTCCGGTTGCATTGTGAGCCCAAAAACAACATTCCCTTCTGACCTTAGCACAATGCGGATATCATGGGGTTACAACGTTTTTCCCGTTGATCTCCGAACTCAAACAAACTTCCTTATTAGCTTTATCAACTTCTTTACAACAGGAAACACACAACACTTCCCAGTTGTTAAAATGTTACTCTATGTGCCACTTTCCCAAACGTCTTTCATTTTCCCTTGACGTTGTTGTGCATCTCAACATTTTTTCCTGCTTCGTTGCACAAACACAGATAAACAAACGAGAGGCAAATATCCTGACTGAGTGGTAGTAGTATTTCCAATCCCAGGAGTTTGGTAATCCCAGTAAGATACACAATTTGAGTGGAAAGACAAACAAAGAAACCTCCTGAAATCTGGACACATGCTTTGAAATAGTTTTGTTAGCAAACAAGTGTTTCATGCAATTAAAAAAGAAGAGGACTAAAAAAATAATAATTATTATGAGTGGTGAGCAAGTCGGCCTCACAGCTGTGGGGTCCTGGGTTGAAATCCAGGTCATGTCCATCTGTGTGGAGTTTGCATGTTTTCCCCAGGCCTGCATGGGTTTCCTTCGGGTAATCGGGTTTCCTTCCACATTCAAATGACATGCATGGTAGGATGATTGGACACTCTAAATTGGCCCTAGGTATGGGTGTGAGTGTGCATGGTTGTCTGTCTCCTTCTACTCTGTGATTGGCTGACCACCGATTCAGGGTCTCCCCTGAGTCAGCTGGGATAAGCTCCAGCACCCCTCTCCATTCCCGCAACCACCCAGACTTAATATTATCATCATTAATTTGGTGTGCAACAGCTGGATTACAAATGCTTGCTTATCCATCTTGAAAAACAAAGATATAACAATTATACAGATATTATGACAATTCTACTTTTTTAGCAACTTATTTTTTCCTGAGAAAAATATTATCAGCAGACATTGAAAGTAGGGAATTAATTAAATGCAGGCTTTAGTTGTAATGCACGAAAAGAAGATTAAATGTCATTTTATTCAAATGACAAAGGTTTACGTTCATCACTTTGTGAGTGCTCTCATTCAAATGAATATAAAGTCTTCTCTCACCTCATTTATAATACTTAATACTTTGATGAGTAAAAGATTTCACCATTCCTGAATAAAAAGAACAATAAATTTTATTATGTGTTTGGAAACAATGCGCAATTTAAGCAGGTTGGAGCCCAGAAACCCTTTGGACTAAATGCTGAAAATGCTCAAAACACAGATGAAAAAGTTAATTTAAATCTACTTTTATCCTTATCCAAAGTGTGGAACAAACCGCTATAGCAGTCTGGATTTTCTGTGGGTGTAAAATCGCTTTACTACACACAGAACATTCTTAGAAGGGCAGATAGTGAGTCTTACACAATCTCACCCTCTGTCTGAATTAGCGCCGTTTTCTTGAAGCACAATGGCTTATTCTAACAGCAACAACCTCCCTCTGTTTGACATCTCCTTCTCCCACAATCATTTTCAGACAAATGAAGGGAAAGTTCATAATTAAAGCTCTAAAGGTTACAACCTACAAGATCATAACAGTTTTAGAGCTATTGTTATGTGACTACAATACATGATTAATGTCCAAAACTTTGGCAATACCAGTTATGAAAATCATGCCCACATCTGCACTACTATTCTCAGTACAATCTTAATGTAACGGGAAAGCATCCTGTTTCTTACTGAAGTTCATGCAGTTCAAATTTCCTGCCCAAGATTGATTGAATTAATTCAATCTCATTCTGTTTTTCCACAAAAGTGGTGCGGAACAAACAGCTGGTCCAAGACCTTGTCAGATAGTCTCAGTTCACTCACAAGTAAACCATGGTATGGTACGCTAAATGGGGCAAAGTGGTTCAAACCAAGACAGAGAAAAAGATAAAAGAGTAACCCACAAGGGTTAAACCCTTGATCTCAGAACTGTGAGCCGGCCGTGCTCACCCATATTTTTCCGTGCCACTCTGTCAATACAATCAAAGTAAAAAAAAAAAAGTATATTTAAGTTTAATAGTTACGTTTAGGCGGCTGAGTTGTTAGCTTGTCAGCATCACAGTGGAAGACCTGGTTCTTGTCAGCATCACAGTGGAAGACCTGGTTCAAATCCAAGTCGGTCCACCGGTATGGAGTTTGCATGTTCTCCTCGGGCCTACGTGAGTTTTCTCCAGGTACTCCGGTTTCCTCCCACATTCCTAAGACATGCATGGTAGGCTGATTGGACACTCTAAATTGCCCCTAGGTATGAGTGTGTGCGTGAGTGGTTGTTTGTCTCTTTGTGCCCTGCGATTGGCTGGCCACCAATTCAGGGGTCCTCTTTTCTGGCCTGAAGTCAGCTGGGATAGATTCCAGCACCCTCGCGACCCTATTGAGGATAAAGCAGTTCAGAAAGAGTGAGAGAGAGTTTAAGTTTAATAAAAAATATTTCTAATTTTTACCACTCTCATATGTGTATGTCCAGTATGTTTCTTTTTTGAATTTTCTAAACCGTTTTACTCTCACTGGGGTCGCGGGGGGTCTGGAGCCAATCCCAGCTGACTTCAGGTCAGAGGCAGGGGACACCCTGCATTGGTGGCCATCCAATCGCAGGGCACAAGGAGACAAACAACCATTCACGATCACATTCATACCGAGGGGCAATTTAGAGTGTCCAATCAGCCTACCATGCATGTATTAGGAATGTGGGAGGAAACTGGAGTACCCAGAGAAAACCCACACAGAACCGAGGAGAACATGCAAACTCTACACAGGCTGACTGACCTGGATTTGAACCCAGGACCTCCACTGTGATGCCGACGCGCTAACTAACCACTCATCCGCCGGGCCGCCTCAGTGTGTTTCCAATAAACAAAAGATAACAAAGAAGAGAGGAAGAAACAAAAGATACTAACCTTGAGTTGAATTCCATTTTTTTAACCACCCTTCATTCAGAAATATGAATTGGCTCTGAGAAGCATCTATTCTATGATTAAAACAGGATTCAAGTATGTTCAGTCATTGCCCACCTCGGGTTCGTTACTTCTGTGGTGAGGGCAGACGACGATAACATTCACAAAACCCAAATTACAGAGTGTAGAATATTTCAGCATACAGAAAATTTAATTATTACTTCACCTCAATAAAATGCTCCAATAAGAGTAAGCGATGAGGCTAAAGACAGTGTGCACTGCTGTCCCAGAGTGTTGAATTACAAGTTGGTAAACGTTTGAATGCATCTAGGTTACATCTGCATGAATATAATTACAGCTGCAACATTGCAGTCTATAATTGCTGGAAAATAAATAGCTACCAAGTGGTAAACAGTTTTTATACCATTATTAATCACAGAAATGTGATACTATGCTTCAAGAATGACTACATGAAAATAATTATTGGTACCCATTTTAAATCCTGCGACTCCCATCTCAAATTGTCTCATCTAATAATTTAACTCTATTATTTTTTTCGACTCATATCGAAGTCTTTAAACCCAAGGCCATCATACAGTTTTCTTTTAAATGTAATTTCCAAACTATAGTCCTATATACTAAAATCTATCAAATCTAGAAATATATTCTATATACTATATACATATTTTACTTTTTACCTCTTTTATTTTCTTTCTAGATCAAGAAGAGGCAGCCCAGTGACTGAGTGGTTAATGTATCGGCCTTACAGTTCTGGGGTTGAGGGATCAATCCCAGATCGGTCCTGAAGTTTGCATGTTCTCCCTGGGATTGCATGGGTTCTCTCCAGGTACTCTGGTTTTCTCCCACATCTGGACTGATTTCTAAAACTGGGTATGATATTTTCTCTGGCATATTTTGATGTTCTTGATTAGACCTTGCATTGACAGAAAGCACCCTGAGACAAATTTTGCAAAAAAAAGCCACGGGACATAACACATCCGATTCCATCTTTGTCCTCCAGGAGGAGGTTGTTGGGGAATTTCTTCCTCACTGGGTTAAGGGCAGCCAGATGAGGAGGCTCAGGGATCTATCTAGGGAACTTTTTGCATGCCTCCCTAAAGAGTCCTAACTGGAGGAGGTCTTCGGGAAAATGCAAACTACCCTAAAGAAACTGCATGGGAACACCCTGAGAGAACTGGGTGAAGAGGCTAGGGAGAGGAAAGACTGGACTTCCCTGCTGAGGCTGCTTCCCCTGTGACCTGACCTCAGTTAGGCTAAGAAAGATAAGCTATTTCTTTGAGTTTTTCTTTCATTAACAAGACCAACCATCTTTCATAACCTTTGAATGCATCAACAAACCAATGTTAAGATTGACATAGAGAAAAAAACATGGCCATTGTTCGTAATAACATCTTAAACAAAGCATCAAACAACTGCTATCAGTAAAGTATGAATTCATAGGAGAAAATGTTTGACCTTTATGAAATGAAATGAGGTAATGTTTACCATGGTAAGCTGTCAAACACCTCCTTTCTCACATCATAAGCGTGTTGATGCCACCGCTGAGTACATGTTGGGTGTGCCAACAAAGGAAGTATCTCTCATCCTGTGCCACTTTCTGCAACTGTTTGGAAACAGGAAATACCACCATGACCCAACACTGATAAGGACAAGAAATGTATGACATAAACCTTACTGGTTCTAACTCTAACATTGTAATTAATATTATTTACATCTCTAAAAGAAAAGAAAGAAAAATAGGAGATGACAATTGCATAATAGGCATGTCAAAAATAGTAGGAAACCTGTTTCAATTTAGGTAAACTTTTCACTAAAGGAAAAACTTTTTGGCGTATATTTTACTCGATGAATATTTTACTTGGCGTATATTTTATTCGATAAATGTGTATTTTAATTTGGCGATGCAGTGTTTCTATGGTCTAGCACTGCATTTTGCAAGGATTTTTCATCAGAAATTGTGACAGCTGGTGAATGGCGGTGGGCAACCAAGAAATATGCCAAAGGCTATACTGCCCCATTCAATTTTGTGACATCACATTTCGGGAGGAGGATGCATATCTGCAGACCCTGAGTTGGAATCCTGCTTGTGGACAGTCACTAAGTTAAGAATATGCATTTGAATTGCTTTTAAAAAAATAATTCTCTAAAATTGTGGTGTGAGAAACATACAAGATGTTAACAGATTCATTTCTATGGTCCACAATCATGAAACAAACATTTTCCTTCATCAAGCTTATAAATTCAATGACTTATACACATGTATTCTATTAACCAGGCCAAGGATCTTTGAAAAAGAATAATTTGTATCAAACTAGAAACTCCTTTTGTAGAGCTATGACAGGAACCACATATACAGAATTACCTTGAGAGAAATAATTGAGTGAAAACCATGTTCTGATTCCTGTAAACCAAGTGAATTAAACACTAAATTCTGATGCCTTTGCTGTATAAACTTACTGCTTCCAGATGTAGCATGTTTTTTTTTTTACCACATCCACAAACACATTAGTTGACATGGATTTATCCATTCTTGCAAATTACAGTAAATTGTATCTTTTTGGCAGATCTTGTGTTTATCCAAACTGAGTCACTGCCAGCTCTCTTGCAGAGAAAGTCCTTATGAAGATATTTCCCATCAACTCTCCTGATAACATGATAATATAGAGGAAAATAAACAATTTTCATGCTAGGACTAGCTGTGACAACCATTAGACTTGAGAATTCCAAGAGAACTATGTCCTCTAAGTTTAGAAGTCAAAGCAAATTGGCTTCTCTTTTTTTCTTTGTAATTGAGTCACTGAGTTATTAAATTTAGTAGCACATTTTCCGCACTATAAGTTGCACCTTCAATGAATCTTAAAAATTGTTTTATATATCATGCACATCGGATTATAAAAAAAACATTAGTAGTCAAAGGAATGGCAGTAGTAGTAATAGTAGGGCATTCTGTTATACATCTACTAGATGGAGCTGTAGTTATAGTAATAGTAGTAGTGGTTATGAGTTGACACACATCAACTAGATTGGGATGAATTTCAAACAATAATTAACCAATATTGATCTATCTGTAAGATGCATCGGGGTTATAAGGTACACTGCCGGAATTGAAGCATTTTGGTTTCGTCTTATAGTGCGGAAAATACGTTATGTGATTTTAGTTTCAGATAGGGTGTAAAACCAGTCGGGTTTTTGGTACTGTCTAGTTACCCCGACAGGTGGTTGCATATAAATATGAATGAAAACCTGTGATTGTAGATTTTTGGTCAATCAAATATTTCTATGTATTCTTTATCTCATATTAAACCATGGCGACATTACATGTATTCTTACCTAACATTTACTATTAATTTTATGAAACTTGAGTGCTATGGTTTATCAGGCACACTGTATTATCTTTCATTTTACGTACAAATGATATAATGAAACAAAAAAAGTAAGCAAACAGTCTATTATAATATTTGCAATAGACTGGGAACCATGTCTAATGTAATGAGACAAGAATGCCCCTTCAAACCAACTGAATTTCTGTGCAAATTGCCATTTAATTCTGAATTCTTGATATAGTTTGACAAAAGCAATCGTGTCACAGCTACGACGACACTCAGAAAGTATTTTAATTGCAGAAAAAGTATTTCTTTGTTACATGTGATTTGATAAATAAGTTTAATATAATTATTGATACATTGTTGACCCTTTATTCCAAACATGTATTATATAGCCCTGATGGATATATTATCGTCAAGATTCTTATTATAACTTTCTTTACAAAATCCAGCACTTTTATTATATGCTTGATCTTTTCTACAAATCTGCAGAGGAAATGAATTTGCCTGCCGTTTCATTTTCTTTTTAAACCAGCCTCATTAAAATGCAATGCCATTCCGGCTCAACTTACTGTATATATACCTCAAGTTGCTGTCTAAGCTCTTTGTTTCAAGTGCAGCTGCAAAGTGAGGTGAAGTTTCTCTTTCCGCAAGCTGTGGCGCACAGAGACCTTGCCTATGGCAGCGAGGTGAAAAGGATCAACTCTGCTTCCAATCTGATAAGAAAAAGAAGGTGCATGAAGTGGATATGTACTGGACCAGCTACCATTATCGCGATAAGATTTCCTGATTGACCCCACTTTGTATGCATTATCAGACCACTGGCCTGAGGGCAAGAACAATGATGCTGGCAGCTGGTTGTTGTTGTATTGTATGCACAGGAAAATCACTGCTGCTGGCCACAGTTTCGCCACCTGAGATCAGAATGAAGATTGCAAGGGTTGGATATTTGCTTTCAAAGGAGGCCTATTGTGCTTGAGACACTTTAGGGTTTATTGAAAGAATGATAACGGATGTAAAATATTTCAAAATAAGAGTTTAGATGGCCATAAATGTCAATCCTGCAATAACAAATGAATACAAATATGTTGTTAGGCAAGACTCAGAACCCAAAAGTAAAGAAAAGACAGACTCTGCATTCTACAGTGACTGCCATACTAAATAGTAGATATTGCATGGCCATATGCCATATTAAGATAAGTTCACACTACGAGTTGCAATACATAGGATTGGTATGTAAAGGTAAAATGAATATGATTAAAATCCAATCATAATTGTCAAAAAGCAAATGTCAATCTTATTTTTTTAATAAAGTACTAATGTACGTGCAAGTAAAATACAACAATGAGGTATTGCATCGACATAATTTCTCCAGGCAAATGACAGTTCATATAAATTATTCATGCACTAAAGCTCACCTGCTTTGACATGAGGATATTTTCAAACTGTAACCTCCATAACTGGCCATGGTAGAAGTGGGTTTTGTCATTTCTTCATTGAAGATGACCGTTCCAGATCACCACACACAACATATCAAAACATCACCAGTGCCACCTCTGAAAATGTATGTTTGTTAGAGCACCATGACATTGAGACAATTGAGAAAAAATGTTTTATAGTATCTATATATTTTATTAATAGTAGTTGCTAAAAATATGGGCCCATTTTTTATATTTTTTTAAATAAATTACAGATAGCTTGAAAAGCAAGCCATGGGACAAAAAAACATAACCAATTAACTATCACTCCATTTTATATCACAATCGCACATAAGCAAATTGGTATTATCCATATCTATAAATATATATGAGGATTCATTTTAAAATACTATGAATATCTTTAAGATGATACTTTTTTGCAGATTAATCCTTCTAAAAACAACACAGAAATCAATTCAATTGACAGACTACACCCAAAAATAATTCCTATTCACTGAAAGAGTACATCAAAAATGAAAACCACTATGCCAACAGTAACAAGCTTAAAAACTTAATTTAAAAAAAAGTATTTCAATCATATCTCTATTATTCTTTAGTCATTCTCCACACTTAAATGCTGTGGTTTAAAATATTTTTTTCTACTCAACAAGAACTCTCTGGATATTTTAAATTTAGTTTTACTTTGACATAAAGTTAGAAAAAGACAAAGTCAATTTCATCCTGGTATATCTGAATCAATAAAATTAAACTGTAACACAAACATTACATAGTATAGCTTCACCTGCTTATCTCACACTCCCGTTGGTGAAGGATATTTGTCTTATCGTCACACTTTAAGGAAGTGACAGTATTTATAAAAACTATAATAGAGGTCTAGCCCTGTTTTTCTGTTAGCTAATGTGATTTCCAGACGTTCTAACTGGAGCAGCTGGCATTAGAGTCCAGATGTTCACTGTATCACAAGAACTCTTTTCCTGCCTCTCTCATTTCTTTCTTTTTGTATTTCTATTCCAATTCTTCTTGAAGTTTTTTGTGTGCTTTCCTGTAAAATAAACGAAAACAGAATGTTGTTGGCCAGCTCTGGTTTGCACATCTGAATGTTCTCCACTGTGTATCGCTGTTGTCCAGCTGAAACTATGGTAACACAACCAATTTCTGTTTGGGCTTTTCTAAGACGTGCACATGGAGACACACGTACGTGGGTAGCATGAACTTTCCATGGCTTCAGGATATTTTGCAGACTTGGCCAAACCCAATATAAAAGTGAACCAATTACTTTAAGTTTTTACAGGGCTGTTTCCTTCATGGGTACCTACTATAAATTCAGAATTCATAATTAAGGGAGCCACCTGATGGTAGCGGTTGACTTGTCTGACTTTGATGCGAGCAAGCATGGGATCGATTCCCACTCTGTGGCGATAAAATTGTTAGTGCCAATGGTTTTCTGACTCTGTGTGTGCCCTACGGTAAACTGGTGACCAGTCTAGGGTGTAGTCCGCCTTTCACCTGAATTCAGCTGGGATAGGCTCTGGCAACCATTGCGAGGATGCGTGGTACGGATGAATGAATGAATGTCATAACCAGGGTCACAACCTGTTCCAGCTGCTGCCCTCTGGTAGACGCTACTTGTCTCACGAAAAACGGACAAATAGACTTAGGGACAGTTTTTTCCCCCACAGCCATCAGAACTCTGAACTTGCATTAGCACGACACACAATCCCTTCTGTGCAATAACAATGTGCAATATCTTAGATTGTGCAATATTTTATAATATACCTTGCCAGGATGTGACTTTTTATATTTTTATATTACTTATTTATGTATCTTTTTTTACTGGGAAAACACTTTGTGGAGTAGCACCACCAATTTAGTTGTACGCAGCTGTGTATGATGACAATAAAGGCTTTTGATTTGATTTTTGTGTGAAAATAAAAACGTACAAAGTTACATCAATAGTTTTGAATAAGACATCTTGAAAACTAAACAAATATAGGATGTTATCATTATACATATCGAAATAGAAGTTAGCTTTTGAATAATGAATCTAAAAAATATTACGATACAGTAAAACTTAATTTCTGGTTGGAGTTATACTTATTTTTTTCCTATTCATTGTGCTGGATGCTTAAAACCTCAATGAGACATGATGAAAATAAAACCAAAAGAAAAAGCAAAACATAATGTTATCAGATTTGCTGACATCTCTCACGACATCAAACACAGGAAAAGCCCCGAAAAAGATCACTATCTGATCACGACCATTCTTATGGCATAATTTGGCAATGATGGTCTGAAACTGCAACGCTGGTAGGTAATATGACAGTAAAAAGCCACAGATCTCTATGCTATTACAGGCTGGGTTACCCCAATTCAACCCAGGTGATGTTAGGAAAATAGGTCTGACAGCTGTGACCAATATGTTAACCTTTTCTTAAAATTCCTCAAGTTGAATAAACAGACTAAGTTTTAAACTTTAACCATTCATGTAGAGATGCTGGCTCATTTCCATATATGCATGCAACTTTAATAAATCATATCCTGAAGTACCTAAAGTTCAGGACCCTGTTTTGACTCTGGTTTCATCTATGCAAAGTTTCTTTACAGTTCAGCTTGAATTCAGTCTGCCGCAGACATAACAGATTCAATGTAGCATAACATTGGCAAGATTACAAAACATTCTCGCGGCAGGAGGAAACACAGCTTGCGATGTATTCATTTAAGCTGTGTGTATAGAATAACTCTATTTATGTATGTAATTATGTGTGTGGTGCTCATGAGTCGCAGATCATTTATTCCCTTTGCTAACAGTTGACACCAGTTTTAGTTGAATGTCAAATCCAGGACCGCAAGCCACCAGGAACCGCTCCTAGACTTAGACACAGCACTTGTAAAGTATTTATAGCATGGTATTTCCCCTGCTTGTTGGCCTTAACCAAGTCCACTACCCGTTGTTATTCCTGCAAGCAAGTGTATGACATTTGTGTTATATGTGCCATTCTTTGACTATGCTGTCAAAACAGAAAACCTGATATGGACAACAGGGGAAAAAGACCCCCTAAAGGTTAAAATAACATTTCTGGACTTGAGGCCTAACCTCGGAACAGATAAAATTCTCTACAAAATGTCTTTTGACATCTATGAATTACAGTGTTCCCTCGGTTATCGCGGTTAATGGGGACCGGGACCCCCGCAATAGCTGCATTTCCGCGAAGTAGGCGGGCCCCTTCAAAAATGTTTAAAGAAACGTAAAACACGTGCACAAAAGCACCACCAAGCAAAGACATCATAGTAGTCCGGATGGAGGATCTTCTGCAGTTTAGTTGCTCGTAAGAAACATTGTTATTGGGAGTTGTGAACATTGTTTTTTTTTGGGCGGTGAAGATGCGCCTAGAACAGCCATGACGTCATCAATGCGATTCCTGAACTCTCACCATGTTATTGACCATTTCTTTGGCCTTTTTTTTGATGCAATTACTAATTCTTATTGAATATTTTGTTTCCACCTCTTGTAAAATGATGTAATTCATAATTTTAACTTAATATCTTTAAATTTTTAATTTTTATTTCCTGAAAAAAATCCGCAAAGCTCTGAGTCAGCGATACCTGAAGCGCGAAGTAGCGAGGGAACACTGTATATTCAAGAAAAGAAATGTATCTTGGATAAAACATGAAAAAACTCACTTATTTGTGTCTGCCATTGCTCCTATCAGGGCACCGCCATCTTACCTAGGGATGACTAACTAGACCGCTAGACTACAGACACACTTGGTGGTTGTACTGCTCACATGACTTCCTTTTTGAATTTGTCTACGTGCAGACAACACCCTTTAGGAATGTGCAATCCAGCAGACGATCCTTTCGATTTATACAGTATCTCAGAAATATGAATCATGGGGCGTCTTACACAAGAGAAGTTGTAAAATGAAACGATTTTTAGACAATTTCAAGGGTGCGGCTTATACGCAGATGCGGCTTATACGCAGATGCGGCTTATACGTAGATGCGTCTTATACGCAGAGGCGGCTTATACGCAGATGCGTCTTATACGCAGAGGCGGCTTATACGCAGATGTGGCTAATATGCGAGAAAATACGCTAATATTTGTTGTTTGTGTAAATATTGTTATCGAGCTTTTGAAGGGACAATAATTCAAACTAACTTTTGATGGACAGGCAAATGAGTTTAAGACTACAGATGTACCTTCACATTTCCCTCCCTGTTTTTTCTGATTTAGTACAAGGCTCACTTGGAGGGTAATAGGCTTTCCAGAGGCTCAAACATTTTGATTTTATGGCCTTACAAATCCATACCAGTCTTTTCTACAGAGTTCCACAAATCTGCAGGGCCAGTTTGCTAGGTCAGCCCCTAGTGTATGGAGAGTCTTCTGTTTGTTATTATGGAACTATTTATTGCTCACATCACTTACCCTGGAAGTGGCAATGAACAATTTGAAACTCAGTCCGACTTTAGTAGTTTTATAGTACGAGGGCTACAGTGCAAATATGTGGAATTATCTTATACATTGTTACGTACACTTACAATAGTTTCTCCTCCTTGTTATTTTAAATTGAGGCACACACTGAATGCTATTGTTATTGTTTCCTGTTACCGACTCAGATTCAGGGGAAGGAGATTAAAGGTCAGTGCATGTGCATCTGCCTCACTAGTAGTTACTGCTATCTCATCAACGGCATTTTATGACTAGTTGTTGCAGGAAATACATCAAATCCATTGCATCAGATGGAAAATGTTGTGGTGATTTTTCGTTTACCTGGTGAATACTTTTCTGATCTGTATCTAGCTATGGAGGCAGTGTGTGTATTGTGGAATGTCTCAAACCAGGTATATACAACACAGATAAAATCTGTGTTGGTATGCTGCACCCTTGTGGTGTTTTTTCTTTTCTACATCTAAAATCTTGAAATGAGAGATATTTGGCTCCAAGGAAGTGGGGCAGAGTGGAAGAGTGATACCATAATATGACTGAACATATATATGCTGGCTAGCTATAAGTAGACTTGTAATCTTTTTACAGCTACCCTTACCAATGGGACATCCAAGTGGAGAGGAAAACTATGATAGGAGGAGTGAAGAAAGGACATATCAGGGCATGAAAGGGGCCCAAGTACTGTAAGTGATGAAATTATCTTTAAGCTTAAATACATCACAAAGTTTTAAAATTTTAAAGCTAATGTTCACACAGCTTGGCAAAGTATATGAAACTTTCAAACTAGATTAAAAAAATGTCTCGGGCGGCCCGGCGGCTGAGTGGTTAGCCCCTATGTTCAAATCCAGGTTGGTCCATCTGTGTGAAGTTTGCATGTTCTCCCCAAGTCTGCGTGGGTTTTCTCCGGGTACTCCGGTTTCCTACCACATTCTAAAGTCATGCATGATAGGCTGATTGGACACTCTAAATTGCCTCTAGGTATGAGGGTGAGCATGAATGGTTCTTTGTCTCCTTGTGCCCTGAGATTGGCTAGCCACCAATTCAGGGTGCCCTCTGCCTCAGCTGTGCTAGGCTCCAGCACCCTCCACGACCCCAGTGAGGATGAAGCTACTCAGAAAACAAGATGAGACAAATCGTCTCATTGTTTTTCACTCCGTAACCAGCATGTTCCCGACTTCTATCAGCAGATGAGTGCTGACATGTTTACGAGTATACACACGATTGTTCAATCTATTCCAGAGTCAATTGTTCCCTATTAAGATGTCCTTTGTCTGAAAGAGGACGACTCATTACCCTGATCTTGCTTGGGGAGCTCTCAGGCAACCCGCAACTGCATCCGTCCATATCGACAATACAGGCGTCTCTGGGTGGTGACAAGGACAGCGATTGATTGGGCTTAAATAAGAGTGAAGAGGAAGATTGATTGCCATCGATTCACTTTCCCCACCAGGATGCTCCTCCATCTTTGATTATGACCACTTTACGCCCAATCAAGTGCGCTTGAGCTGTGTTGGGGAGGAAATCCCATCAAGGGGCCGGGGCTCCATTTGCGAAGGCCGTAATTATGAGCCGGATGTTGAGATACAAGGTCATTGTGTAGCAGAAGCTCGATGATAAAAAAAAAACAGGACTTCCACAGTAGATAATTGACCACTGGAAAAAGATAGAATCTTCCGATTGTCTTCTTGGAGAACGTAGAAGGGTTGGTTGCATAATGAATGCTGCCAAAATGCTGATATAAATCGTGATGCAAATTGAATGATAACAACAGTCTTTGGTGCTTTTTGACAGATTTTTTTATTGAAAGCTTCATCGTAGAGAGAAAAAAAAACGATTCATTAAATCCAAGTTCACATCCACAGATGTACAGATAGCTTCTCAATGATCACACACACTGTGCAGCATGTGCGAGGCGTGACCACATCCTGCCCGGCGCTGAAGACAAGTGGGGTAAAAATAAAAAGCAAGAAATAGCAACAGAAATGAAATTAAAAGCCACTCTGCTGTCCAAGAAACCGCGTTCTTTCTTCAGCCTCACAATAAATTCCCTTTAACTTTCGTGCTTTATAAACGACAACCTGGTCAGCCATTTTCCTAGTGATTGATGCATGGTGTATTTCTCAAGGAGCTGATTTAACTCATGACTGCGCTCCTAGGCCTGTGTGGCCAATCAATAGCTTTCATCAAAAGTTAACTGAAGCATCAATTAAAAGGCAGGAGGTCCTTGTTCTTCTTTGTCTTGTGTGTGCGTGTTGCGTTCCTGTAAAAGGGGTTGGGCATTCGGAGCAATTTTCTCGTTGCATTATGTGCAAGTCAGTGTATTGGCCTGCCATATGATGAGTTATTGAGCCACAGCTGACGGTGAAAGTAAGCGAAGGAATAGGTGCAGTCTTGTGTGCATCGCTTACAATTCAGTGACACGATACCGCTTCGGACTTTAGGATGACTAAAGAGATTTTGAGAGAAGAGTGAACACTGACAGACGAAAAAAAAAAACCTGGAAAATGACGTTAAAAGAGTGGGGAAACGAAGGATGTAAATACAGAATGTTTACCCCCGTCTTTACGTTGTTTTCTGAATAAAAAAAATAACTAGAGCGTGCATAGGGATAAATTGTTGCCACCCCTTTGATAAGAGCTAGGAGATTAAAATTTATTGGAATATTAACTGCTCAAAACAAGGCATTCTTGTTTAATTTTAATAAAGAATATCAAGCTTATATATATATATATATATATATATATATATATATATATATATATATATATATATATATATATATATATATATATATATATATATATATATATATATATATATATATATATATATATATATATATATATATATATATATATATATATATATATATATATATATATATATATATATATATATATATATATATATATATATATATATATATATATATATATATATATATATACATACATATATATATATATATATATATATATATATATATATATATATATATATATATATATATATATATATATATATATATATATATATATATACATATATATATATACATACATACATACATACATACATACATACATACATACATACATACATACATACAAACATACATACATACATACATACATACATACATACATACATACATACATACATACATACATACATACATACATACATACATACATACATATATATATTTTTTGATTGTTAACATAGGAGTAGAAACAATTTTATCCCTGTGTGCACATGCACAGTCAATTCAGTTTAGTGTGAGGTTACATTCCCAACTAAAGTGTACAATTCCAGTGGTACCTTGGACAGCACCTGATTTCACCTTTCATGGGGAAAATAACCAAACAAATGAGGGTAATTTACTGCCAATTTAGACACAGATTATACAGAAAATGTCACAAAAGACAGTAAAATGTAATTGTTCTATTTTTGAGCCAGGTTACTGGTAGAAATTACAAGCAACATCTTGGATATGACAATACAATGGACGATTAAAACCCAAATTTACAGTCATAAGGTCTATGAGCAAAAGAATTATGTCTGTTTTAAAAAAAGATGTTTTACCGTCAGACTTACAACCGAATATTACTACTCTTGGAAACCAGAAAAAATATGAAGATTTACTTAATATGACATAGAGAAGCATTACATTTGGCTGCCCAGCAAAATTTGGCTAAAGTGATAGTCAATATTAAGACTGAGCCACATTTAGACTTTTTGTTAGGATTCACACCAAGTTTGCTGTTTTAACTCTATTGAAGCTGTGTTGCAGTACTCGAGTCTGATTTTGAACACTTTCTTCACAATTGAGTTTGATTTTTAAATAAGATGCAAGTTAAAAGGGGGTTTCTAATGGCCACTGAAGATCCTGAAGTCAAAACTTTTTATTTCTATCCTTAATTGATGGGTGAAAAGTTGATTTTAAAGTTGGGTAAAAAAATTACAGGACTTGACTTGTTTTTGCCATTGGTGCCAGCTGGTGAAATATGCTGTTTACATATATGATTGTGGACCATCACTTTTACATATGAGATATGTCCATTTAGAGCAAGTTTAGGTCTGTACATATGCTCTAAAATTGGCTGACCCACACTGCCTGAATACAAATTTGAAGTTTCAACCTGTAGAGGGCAGTCACAAAACAGGTTCAGAAGCCAATACAGTACATCGAATCTAATGTTAATAGGGTTTTCTATCTGGATAGGGTTCACATTACGCATGATGATGATGGTGCTTTGAGGAAAAGGATAAAAACTGCTGTAAATGAGAAACAATTTGGTAGTGAGCAAACTGACGCTGCTGTTGTGCCATTAAGAAAACTTCACTTTTGTTTGTTTCGCTCAGTCATTTTTCAGGTCTATGGGGAACTGTAATGAATGTGTAGCAGGAGCAAACTCATGCCTTTTTCCATGCATTGATTCTCCATTAGCAGAAATGATGCATGTCTTCCTATTTATGGTGTTTTTCCTCTCCTCTTTCATAATTCCATTACTATTGAATCTCAAGCCATTTCTGGGAATCGCTATTCTCGCCAATGTGCACATTTTGTATTATGAGTCCTATTTGGATAATTTATGTCAGAAGAACTTTATAGCTACACTATCGCCATAGCCACATTGATAAACAGAATTGCTCAGTAAAACAACACTTTGCACGAACAGGAGATGAAGAAATGACAGGAAAGAAATAAAAGTGGGACAGGGGAGTTGTTATGTGCCGGAATTTTATAGGGTGTAAAGCCAAGGTATGGACAGTAAATGGCAGATTAAGCGAGAGCAAACACACAGAGTGATTTGATTGAACATTATGAGGGTCACTGTTGTGAATGGCCACTGAGAGGCTTTAATAATTTGACCTCTTGAGCTGTGAGAACTCAGTAGAGGAAGGGAATGGTGAGACTGTTTAAAATAAGGGGTTTTGCCTGGGTTAAACAGATCAACAAAAGCTGAACCCGTTAACTAAGCTTTGCATTTTTTCCATGTTGTTGCGTAATTCAGTGAAGAATTAAGGGAAACACAATAGATCCAAAGCAAGCAGGTGCAATGAAGGTAAGTGCGAAGAAAAGCCATATGATGACAATCGATATTAAGCATGAAATTAACGAAAAACATGAGTAGTGTATGCATGACTGAGCTGGCTTGCCAATACATATGCAGAAGCAGGAAATTCTCCTTGAAAGCCAAGGTGGAATACAATAATCTCTTTGCCTTGGTTATCTCACAAGAAGGTTTAAATTTACTGTAATGTAAGACTAAAACTTTTTTAAGTGTGTGTATAGGAATGAATCTAAGCTCTCTCTCTCTTTCTCTCTATCTCTCACCCATCGGGTATAACTGTATTTAGGAAGCTGTTGTCTGAAGGACATAACTTTACACAAATAAAAATTCTGTATTTGTTTCATCCACCACTATTGGTTGAATTGGAAACTTATTGCGCCTGTTTTTTTGTGGTTCAAACTGTGTATTACATATTTGACCCAAATGATCACTTTGTGCAGCAGCGTCACACCCTATAGCAATTATATTTTACGACAGGGACTGACAAGGAACTGGTTGATGCTCAGGACATAGCAGTTCACTCTAGAAAACTAGTATTCTTAAAAACACTGTTCATTTTTTGGAGTTTTAGACCAAATCCACACCAAAAGCTACTAATTTTGCTTTCTCAATGCAATTGTGTCTGTGGTGTCATTATCCAAAATGCAGTGTAGTAACCCTGTACATAGGATTCAACGGATTTAACAAGTGAGTTGGGTTAGGTTGTGATCATCACCAAACATAATGGTCCCTTTTTTTCTCTTGAAGAAATTGTTATCTCGAGGGATACAGTAGTGGATCCTATTGTCCCAGGGGGGGGGGGGGGGGGGGGGAATTGGACCCGTCAAGCCTCATTGAGAGAATGACTGAGGCCGGTTTGTGGTTGTGCTTCTGCACTACCAAATAAAGAAAGTAGAGACTCAAAGAGGGCATGAGCAGGGGCACATGGGAGGGAATGACAGTGAATGGAAAACTAGAGAAAAGGATCATCTCTTGGCCTTTACACATTAGTGGTGTCACGAAAGGAAGGACAAATAAGGTCTTCACGTTCGTGGGTTGGGTGGAATGTATTCTTGATGTGGGCTCAGCAGGGCAGTGGATAGTCCTCTATGAGTATGTCATTGAAAAATAGCTTCTGGATTGAAAGGCGCCATGATTTGAGCTATGGTTTGTTTATTGTATTGGTTTCAATTGAGATTATGACTGACAAATGGGTCTAGAATAAAATTGAAATTAATTCCGAATTGATGCACCTTCCATTATCGCTCTTTTCAATTTAGTGTGCTAATTGTATTGACTAGGCGCCACAAGAGCACCATGCCTTTTTCAATTCTCTAGTGGTCCCATTCAACTCCCATTTGGCATCAATGGCACCTACTTGTGTGGTGGCATTTGGAAATAGGTCACCAGGGGAAAATGTGACTGCTGTGCAATTGTGGCCGTACACACAGCTGAATACATTTGCCGCCAATGAGAGTGGCTCCTCTCAGTCCCTTTAAATGTGGTACACTCACATCCCACATAGAGATCAGGGATTGAGTATAATAATTCATAGGGTCTTAGTGCATGCTATTGCCATGACCTTGAAGGACATTTACTTGACCAGTGGTCTCAAACCGGCCCTCAAAGGGCCGCAGTGGGTAGAGGTTTTCATTCCAACTCAACAAGAATACCTTTTGCAAGTGCAATCAGTTAATTAGAGTCAGGTGCTACTTATTTTAAAGACACCTGATTGGTTAAAATGTCGGCACTGGATCGGTTGGAACAAATTCCAGGACCCACTGCGGCCCTATGTGGAACCGGTTTGAGACCACTGTGCTTGACCTTTTGACCTTCTCACATATGTCGTAGAAAGTCAGAATCTGACTGTCTGTGTCAAGAACAAATTCATCAATAGAGCTATTATTTGGACTTATACAAACTTTCTGCCATCAGCTTGCTATTACCATGGATTTACTACCTTCAAGGGCATACCTTGTTAGTACATAATGCAGTAAATAACCCTCATTCATTCGAGTATATTTATAACAACAACAGAGATTAAAAACTGGGGCTTTTCAACCAAATTCAGTATGTAAATAAACAGCCAACTTTAGAACATAGGGAAAAGCTGAAATTATTATATTTTTTTTGTGGGGGAGGAGAGCATGGTATCCTAAGTAACATTTCCTCAACCAGTTTACATGAATTTCCCTGTACGACGTTAGAATGCACCTGAAATACTTTAGTGAAAATGAAAATAGGAAAACTGCCACTGGTGCCACGTCATGCATCAAAGTACGGTTCGACATAATATGTGAGTGTGTGTGTGTGTGTGTATGTTACTATGTTATGAAAGGATTCTTAAGGGCTGGTCCGGCCATCAAGGTCAAATAAAAAAACACCAACAAGAGCACAGCAACAACAACAAGAACAACAGCAATATCAACATCAACAACATCATTAACATCAACAACAACCAACAGAAAAAAATGAGACAGGAAAAAAAACCTCTGTTTCAGAGTGTATCTTCATCTTTGGTATAAAAATGGCCATCCATGGGCTGCATTTGATCCACAACTAGGAAAGACTACAGAAATTGTCAACAATTTCCTCTATTGCTTTTGCACTGATTGATCTCAACCATAAGCTCCTATAGTCTATCTACTGCTTTTGTTTCACTGCCATTTTTTTGTAAGGTTTTGTACATTTTATAGATTTTTTTTGTCTTTTTTTTAATAGGATTTGCAGTGTGACAAGCAAAGCGGGCTAAAAACATCTTAAAGCTCGTAAAAAATGTAAAATGTGGCAGATAAAAAGCTGTAATGTCATTGACAGCAACACTGCTTCGTAAATAATAACGGTGACCATAAAAAAAGCGAGTTCAGCATTTTTTCTGGCAGGCTGCATCTACGATGCAACAAGTTTCCTTATATTTTTCTTTAACCTCATTGTGAAAAATCTCTTCAGTGCTCAAGTCTTTTCGCAACAGACATTTACTGTAGTTCTTTTTAACACGTAGTTAGTTACCTCTGACATAATCATCCTCAAAGCATTCTTCTTGTGACAAAAAATGGGAACAAAAAGCTTTTCTCTACTAAATCTGTACATCTTATGTGATAGATTTCTTTTCCTCTTTAAATGATTCTTCCACACTTTCTTGGACCTTCCAAGTGGTCCAAAATACCGATTAGCTAATGTTTCTGTTGTCTTCTTTGTTATAATCTTTTTAACCCTTCTCCACCACCACCAACCAAGACGTCAGACTTAAACTTGCAAAAAAGTCTCTGGCGCCCTTGAAATTAAGGCCATGAAGATTCAAGAAAGAAAAAAATCACTGTTTTCAAATATATCTAGAAAAGTAAAATTTAACACTAAAACATAAAAAATATTGAAAACAACATAGCTTAGTATCTGAGGAAGACAATCTCTGTGTGTATCTCAAACATGACTGCCCATTTCTAATTATAAAATAAATTCACATTCAACCATTCTTTTGTGTGACTTTTTTTTCATGGTTTTTTTTGTCATTTTTTGTTAAATTGTTGAGATTTTTTTTGAGAAAATTTTCTAGCATCAGCCCAGCCTTTCAGGCAGGTTTTCACACTTAACAATTTCATTTCTTTGCACTGTGCCCAACAATATTCCAAACCTCTTTCTCAGCCTCCATTGCTTCCTTGTTTTTCCGCCTTAGGTGACCAGGTAGAAAATGAAAAAAGTGTCTCTCTTTTAGTGCCTGGGCAATCTGGAAGCAATCTCCTTTTTTTTTTTTTACCCTTCCCATACGTACCGCCCTCACATTCACAGTGCAGCCACCTTATGTCTCAAGGCAACGCTGTCACAGGAACATTCTCTGAGGCCGTTACTATCTGATGGGAAAGGAGAACACATGCAGAGAAGAAATGAAGTTTCAATCCAAATCTTCAGAAAAAATAAATAGAACTAACATTCCATCCTGGGGATTTGAAACTAAAAGAATCATGTTTAACAGCATCATAATAGTTCAACTGCTGCTGGTATAATTAAAAGGAATCAATGAACTATTTAACTTGATATAGAATTATTCAATTGTGTTTGCAGTATATGTACTACTATTACGACTTCGGAAGAATGTGGTGAATTTTTTGTGACCTCGACTTTTGTGATTAGTAAATTTGATAACTCAAAGCCTGTAACTGAATTCCATCACAAATTGCAAGATGTGCTGGGAAAACAACATCTGACTGGTCATGATGAAAAGAAAACACTTATAGTAATCACTCAAATATCACAGTTAATGTGGCGTGATAATCGAAAAATCGCAAAGCAGGGTCACCCCTATTATAACTTACATTTCTTTTCCTTCAGTGCTGAGTTCTAATAGCAAGAGTTGCCCCTGCTTACGAGTTTCAGCGTGAATTTTCACATTTTTCTACAATAAAAATGTATGTATTCTTTTTAATAATTAATAGCAGAAAAAAATTGCGAAGAAGTGAATTCGTGATAAGTGAAGTCGCAATAATCGAGGGAAGACTGTAATATGTAAAAACAATTGAACATGATAACATGCTACTCCCAGGAATATATAGCATGTAAAGGAAGCCTTGTTAGCTCATTGCTATGTTTTTAACCCTCTCTTTGAGATTTAATCACAGTTCTGAGTGAGTTGTATCGGTGGCTGCGTCAGTTATGTTCTCACCATAGAGAATGATTACCGCATTTAGGTTCTCTTGCCTTGGTTGTTGTTTTGGAGCAAACCAAACAAATGTGAACACGTCTTATAGGTGTTTTTTTTTCTTTTCTTGGTTTTTAGACTTACTTGGACTGGTATGAGTAAGCAGAGACGTGGTCGGTGGCACCATCAACTTGAATCTGTTGCTGCTGACCACTCACCTCCTGTGATGAGGGAGCCACTGTCTGAGGGGAAGGATCTGTCACAACTCCCTGAAAAAACATATTAAAGGTGTGCGTTTGAAATGACAATAACACCAAAAATGTGTACAATTGTTCGCATTTCTCACCTATACACCTTATCCTATATGTAAAATCTCAAAATACTCACAGACATATGTGTGTGTGTGTGTGTGTGTGTGTGTTTCGGTGTGTGTGTGTGTGTGTATGTATGTATGTATGTATATATATATATATATGTATATATATATATATATGCATGCATGCAGGCATGCATATATATATATATATATATATATATATATATATATATATATATATATATATATATATATATATATATATATATATATATATATATATATATATATATATATATATATATATATATATATATATATACACACACACATATATACTGGTAATGACAATAGGACTACAGAGTATAACCTTGATAATACAATTGAGGTCAAAGTGTCAATAAAGACTTGATAAGGTCGATTGGGCTCCATATGAAAGTCCTGCTGACTTGAAATTTAACATTTCATTTATAGCTCATTTCATTTATAGCTAAGGGTAGTTTATTTAAGCAGTAAGAAACATTTCTCTACCCATACCCAAATGTCATTTAGTTAATAATGAAGCTAATCAGGAAATTGAGATGACAAACAACACTTTTAATTAAATATGTACCGTGTAGAGGCAACATTATTTCTACGAGGACACTGTGTGCAAATACTTATTTGGTATGCAAATGAGAATAAACGACAAACATACTTGTGTTTATTATTTCTCTTGTTAAAAATGCGTACAGCGCTGCAAGGGATCACAAACGAATCTCTTATTTTAGAACTATGTTTTCCCCCTTATCGTGTCAATCACCTTTAACAAGCTTTCAAGGATACTGCAAGCTGTCTATATATCAACCCTCCAGACACCACATGATGCATTGATATACACCCTGCTGCTAATGCTGGCACTGAGTGGACACTGGTGAGAAAGATGGAAACGGTAAACAGGGGCCCGAGGCAACACTACAACTACATCTCTCTGCTGCCACCCCATCCTGCATGTGCCTTTGAGAGAATAGAAGAGAAACTAATGCGTCTGTCAGGGGGAAACTGTCATTGTCTGTGCTTGCGGGGGTAGACAGAGCGCTACACCTGATAGATGTGTGGTTTTCCAGCTACCTACCATTCCCAACAATGTGTGTGTGTGCGTGTTAGGTGGGAGACAGCAGCGACTATACTGCATCTCACTTGAGCTCCTGTCATCTGACACGCGAGTGGATAGTCCATCTAAATATGACCACACTGTCAGTTGCCAGACAGCAATTCAACTCTTCCACATTCACGATTTGTCATCTGCTCCACGAGCTGCTTAAAAACAATTTTAGAAATTCTGTGAAGGGCATTTGCAAATATTCTTCTGGTACTAGACATTGCTAACATGAAAGATGACAAAGACATGGATAGCCCATGATGGTGTGCAGATCCCAGTCTGGCAAATGAAACAAATATTAAATGTTGTAAAGCAAGTGGCCCAAAAGAGGCAGCATTGGAGTTTTTTTATAGCAGTAACAGTCAATGTCCAATGATCTTTTTTTCAATTCATTTCATTTTCTGAACCGCTTTATCCTCACTCGGGTTACGGGGGTGCTGGAGCTTATTCCAGCTGCCTTCGGGCATGAGGCGTGGGGACAACACCCTGATTGGCCAGCCAATCACAGGGCACAACGAGACAAACAACCATTCACGCTAACACACTTATACCTAAAGGCAATTTAGAGTGTCCAATCAGCCCACCATCCATGTTTTTGAAATGTGGGAGGAAATTGGACTACCCAGAGAAAACCCATGCAGGCCCGGGGAGAAGATGCAAACTTCACACGGGTGGACCGACCTGGATTGGAACCACCACTGTGTGGCCGACGTGCTAAGGGCTAACCCATCTATGGGCAAACTACGGCCCGAGGGCCACATCTGGCCCGCTAGGCCTTTTAATCCGGCCCGCCGACGTTGTCCAAATAATGTTATAGTCTTATTTGTTTTTCATGTTTTACAGCCCCTCTATCTTTTTTTTTAATTACATTTAAAATTTTTCTTAATACATTCCTTTATACTTTACTTTGTACTTTATACTTTTTACTTTCATGATGAGTGATGAGTATGTTAATACTTAAGTCCTTTTTTTCTGTTTATGTTTCATATGTACTGTTAACGGATGCAGTTTTTTATATGTATCGTATCTTGTGCCGACCCGGCCCATCTGTCAAATTTTTAAAGTCAATGTGGCCCCCGGGTCGATAAGTTTACCCACCACTGGGCTAACCACTCAGGTGGCGGGCCAAATCCAATTATCTTATATCTTTGAAATATCATCCAGAAATTGAATCTGTATTGTGTGATTTTTTTATAATGGATTTTAAACAAAATAAGATCAGTTAAAGATTTTTTTTTAAGTGTTTACATTCCGAGTTGTTTTAAGATACTAATACTATAACTACTAAAACTAGTACTAATAATTTAAATACAGGATTATTTTCAAAAGGCAGAAAAGGACACATTTCTTACCTTAGTCAGTATGCTGACTAAGGTAACATTATCCTGGAACAATATGAAGCTATAGCAAAAGAGTTTCTTGGAAAACTCCTGACTCGGCTTACTTTGCTTGTACTTTGTATTCATTGGTAGAAGTTCAGCGTATTGGTTTGTAAAATGTGAATGATTAACAACTAATTTTAGTAAAAAGCTGAGAAATAAATAAATAAAAACATTGTATGTATGTGTGTGTGTGTGTGTGACTGGGCTGTCAGGACTAATAAAGTCTTCTTATGGCCTGCTGATTATTGATTGCAAGGATGGGTAGGGTGCATGGAGGTCTTACTTCGACAGGGACGGCTGTTGGAGGCACAGGAGTGTACTGGGGAATGTAGGTCCCTTGCATAGGCGCTGCTGCAGCGGCAGCAGTCATGTACTGAAACACAGAAATAAGGAACATTAACTTCCCTTCAAAGAATGATTTTGGACGAAATACGCCTTGGAGATTTCAGCACAGGGTCAAGGTAGTTAAGGTTATACTGAGTGTTCAAGTCAACAGATGTAAAACTCAATTGAAAATACTATGTTGTTTCAGATTATATTGAGATTCCAGATGTGTATTTAGTGATACATATTATTTTATATATTTCAAATATTTACATGTAAGTTTTAAGATTTTTTTTAAGTTGGTTTTTTTTAAGTTGGTGTAAAAAGTTCAAGAAGCTCTTCTAAAAGTCATTGGAAAAAACTAATTTCAATGTACCTGAAGTCCTATGGAGGGCGCTAAAAGAATATCAGTGTACTCTCTCATGAGGGCCAAACAGAGGAGCATGTGAGGTAAATGAACAAAGAGGAGGAAGAAATGTTCTGCTTTACCATCAAGACTTCAGAGGCAAGCAAATATGCAGGGCCACAACTGCGGAAAAGATGGAAAATGGAGAAGAAAAGCAGCTAAAGGAGATGAAATAGAAGGTCCTTGCCTGTGGCATATATTCCTTTAGTCATGCTTCCCCATGTCCCTTTAAACTGGCTTTTAACCTCGCTCCATGATGGCTATTTTACAGATGTGACAAAGGTTGGGTTACATGACAGCCATGGGGCTTTTTCATGCAGTAGAAAGAGATTTGAGCACACCATAGGATGTTTTTTTTCCTGCTCATCGATTGTCTAGCTGTGTGCACCTCTCTATGGGGCGCCGTATATGAAGCAGCACATGCTGATGGTGACGGAAACATTTTCTCAAATTCATACAGGGTTTAAAATGTAATGAGGAAAAAAATAGCCACAATATTTTGTACATTTACCACAATTTATAGAAAGTTAAATACATATTTGAGTTAAATATTTCTTAAATCTAAATTATACATCTCAATTTTAAATTCCAATATTAAACTCGACATACGAGTGCCCCGACATACGAGGGATTTGAGATACGAGTAAGATTTCGGGCAAATATTCATCTTGAGATACGAGACAAATTTGGATATATGAGCATAAAGCGGATGCGAGAAGCTGCTTATAGGGACATCATGGCCACTGTCTCTCTGGTCGCAACTCCTTCGTGTAACTACGAGTACTTTGACACATGTGGTCCATTTCCTTCATTCTTTTCCAAAGTGTTCATTCCTTTTTCTACCACTAGTATTTTTTTTTCAACAGCAGACCACTGTAGGATATAAAAGCAGCATTTGGCTGCAGGCCCGGTAATGTCGGTGAAGTGTCATTACGAGCACTGTTGCTAATGGATCGGGTATGGCTCCATCGCTCGTTGCTAATGAGAGCAGCTAAGGCCATAGACATGGGTGATTAACGCCCCTGACTGTTTCCGCAACACACGGCCGGGAGGATGCCCCTGGATGGGAGGAAGTTGCTATGCATTATTCTTATTCCAAAGTGACTTTAAGGTTATCTCACCTTCCTGACTGTCACGGTAAAAAAAAAGGCTGTGGTGGAGTATTCAGACTCTGTGACACATTACGTCGTGCTTCTTTTCTGCTCACTTTCCTGTCACTTGCCTTCCTCTCTTGTTGCCATCGCTCAAAGGCCCTACGAGATTGTTCAAGTGACCTTCTCTTTGGAAAATCTGAATTATGCATACCAATTTATACTTGATTTATATATATTTTTTGTCTTTAACTTCCCTTTTTACTCATTCAGCCAACTCACCTGTGAGAGCTTCATGAAAGCAAATGAGGGGAAGAAGGAGATAATTAGCTATATCAAAATGTACCTTTCAAAAAGTGACGGTTCATTTGAAATGTTATATTTGGCTTCAGGACTGCGTACGGAATTTAGTTAGTCTATTTCAGCAGTGGGGTATCAGAATTCAAGAGTAGGGCTTGGTTTCATACTGGCTTCATTTTCAATTTAGTGAAAAGAAATGGATTATTATTCATTCATTCATCTTTTCTACTGCACATCCTTGTAAAGGCATGCGGGGGTTGCCGGAGCCTATTCCAGCTAACTACGCGCAAGACTGGTGACCATTCACCCTTATAATCGTATGGGAATTAAGCCCACGTGTGCCCACACCAAAGTCAGGCGAGTGAATCACTACATGATCAGGTAGTTCAATGGATTGTTGGGTTATTAAAAAATATTTTCTGTCCTATTCCAGCTCATCAATACCTCTGTATCATTTAACAAGAGGCTACATTCAACAACATCAAACATGCCTTATGTCTTCTGGTAAGAAATCTACATACACCTGAAACAGATGGCTATGCATGTTTGATTGCCCTATAAAAACATGGACCCCCCCCCCCACCAAAAAAAATCCACTTCAAGTGAATATAATTTACATACATTTGCTATTTAAATTTTGATTCCCGTACATTTTCTGCACCATTTGCCGTCATTTGGGTCAGTCTATTTTTCAAATGAATAGACTTTTTATGATCATATATAATTTGCCTGGGCTTTTATATTTGGCATATGATATTTGTAATATGGTAAAACCTTTATATAAAAGAATAACTATATTTTTAAATTTTTTTTAAATGTGCCAAGATCAAAAACAACTTCATGTGAAAGGGATTACTCATTTTTTTACTCGGAAATTGGGGGAAATTCGTCATTTCCTCCAGAAAGTCGCCATATCAGGTTCAAACACTTTGCCAGGAGTGATAAGTTTCCGTTAAAATGGCTGACATATTTATACCATTTGTTTTAGATTAGTCAGAAAAAAAGGATTTGGTTCTAAAATGAACTTTGAGTAACTGATATTGTACTGCATTACCGTATTTTCACGACTATAAGGCGCACCGCATTATAAGGCGCACCCTCAATGAATGACATTTTTTCCATATACAAGGCACACTGTATTATAAGGCGCACTGTATTATGAGGCACACTGTATTATAAGGTGCACTGTATTATAAGGCGCACTGTCTATTTTGGAGAAAATTTAAGACTTTTAAATGCGCCTTATAGTCGTGAAAATACGGTAATATAAATCAGAGATAGAATAGGGTAAAATAAATCGGGATAATAACAGAAAGTGCTATGCACACATTCGTCTTCTTGGAACACTGAAGCTGTCAATTTCACTGTCATCATGGCAACGAAAACCTGTGTTGTATATGCTTTGACAGAAAAAGGATTGGCACAGTGGAGGGAAGGTCACCTCTTGTCATGTCAAACACAGCTGCCTGCACGGAAATGTGCACGCAAACACATATAAAAAACAAAAAGCTAATAAGTGAATCCACAATGTAATCACAATGCATGACTGATATACTCTTGGTTAAGTGCTGTGGTAAACAAATGAACAAGACTACAATACCAATCTACACTATGAATCACCAAGGACTGTTGATGACACATTTATGTCATCTAGAACCGGTCAGCCTAAGGTGCTTTGGTTTTCTGTAATCATTTTATGGTAGACAACAAAATGAGCAAAACAAAACTCCAGATTGTTTAAGGCTATAGAGCAAACCCGTTAATAACCAAGAGACATAGACCTCCTTTAAACACAACTCATGCAGGTTGTGTTTTGACAACTATTTGATTCGGCGGTACCTGACACAACACAGGGGAGCCCCATTTTGCATCTAAATGAGATTTAGTAAGCGGTGAAACAATAAGAGACACTCAGGAAACAGGTTTTTTTCTGTTTAAAAGCAATAACACCACAAGCATGCATAATAAGAGCTAAAATCACAGAGTAACTCATATGATTTGACATTATGGTGATATATTTCCAAAGAAACCAATAATGTACCGTATTTTCACGACTATAAGGTACACTTAAGTCTTAAATTTTCTCCCAAATAGACAGTGCGCCTTATAATACAGTGCACCTTATAATACAGTGTGCCTTATAATACAGTGCACCTTATGTATGGAAAAATGTCATTCATTGAGGGTGCGCCTTATAATGCGGTGCGCCTTATAGTCGTGAAAATACGGTACTGCCAGAAAACAGCTACTTCACAATGTCTATATAACTGAAGAATGAAACACTGGTAATGTATTAGCGATTGGCTATCAATTATGAAGTTGATAATTACAATTAGTTTTTTAAATATTTTGATTTTTCCAAGTATATCCATAATATGACAGCTGCACTTTGAAAAAAATACCTATTTGCCTCATTGGTGTATGTTGTATGATTGATGTCTTAAGTGACATACAGATGGCAAATAATAATGTTGGATGGATCGATATTTATACTCCAAGCCTTCCTTAATCATGAAATTGATTTCCACAACACAAGAAAATAATATGATACCACAACATCAATACTGTTCCCCAAACCTAATGCAAAATTACACGCAGACCAAATCAAATGATTTCCCGTCTTATACATTACTGATCAGTTGTCACAAATCCATTGCAAGACGGAGATTTAAATTCTCACAGTTTATCAAACCTTTAACGTGCTGAAAAAAAGATGCATTCCAAGGGCTTGACAAAACAGACTGATTCACACTTCTTTAGTACAAGATGAAGTTATTCTTGCTTTTCCTTCAAAATAGCCTGAACTGATTGTCAACAGAACAGATTTCTTGGAAAGTCATGGTCACCAAACCAGAACATTGGGTTCTTTGTTTTTCTTAGGATGAGTAAACCCGCAACCATCCACAAACTCTAGCAGCCAAGGGTATTCAGAGGTGTGGCGCTCGCTTAAGAGGTCACTGGCCTTCACAATAGCCACAATATCAAAATAGTGTTGTTGATGTGTTGGCCAGATAGCAACACTAGAAGTTCTTGCTTCATCATGGGATTTGAAAAGTAGTGGACCAGCCAATTGCAGGGCACAAAAAGACAGACAAGGATTCACACTCACACTGGAGGCAATTCAGAGTGTTCAGCCAGCCTACCCTACATGTTTTAGGGATGTGTGAGAAAACTGCAGACCAAAGACAACCAACGCAATACCGAGGAAAACATGTAAACTCCAAACAGTGAGGATTTACCGTAGATCAAACCCTCAACCCCAGAACTGTGAGGCCTACACGCAAATTAATCGGCTACCAGGTCACCAATGTACTATTAAAGATAGTTAATTCAATTCACCTGAAACTTGCATTATTCCAAATTCATTAAGCCAATTCTGATCTAAAGACATGAAACTGAATCTAACCAAACAGTTATGGAAACATCCCATGACTCAACACAAATATTTACTAGACTCCATATTGGATTCCTGTCACATAATGTATAAAATAAAGAAAGAAGGAAACATTTTTATGCTGTGCCAAATTCAATAAAGACACATTTTACTTTTAACATCCATTTCAGTTTGCATTATTTCAATTTTACTTGAGTTTAATCAGTAACCGTCCATATGTCTTTTCTGTAGCTGTATTTCTGAGCGTGAGAACAGTTGCCACCTCTGTCTGTGGCAAAGTTATTTGACCAAAAGAAGTTGGTTGAAAACAACTCCACCAACATGTGCATGCACTTGAGGAATCTGCTCTGAGGAGCTGGGATGTCGAGTCCACTTTATTTTAGATGTCTTTTTTTTCCCAGCTTTCTCAACCATTTACTGTGAAACGTTGTCTACTTGTGGCTTGTAAAAGACAGGAATATAAAATGTGGTATCAAATGTTGCAGCTCACCAATAGTGAAATTATACACGTTCATGTCACATTGCCCCAGGAAACCAAAAAAGACAGAAAGCAACAGAGTAAAGAAAATTGAAATTTAAACAAAAACACCTGCCTTTAAACGGCTATTTTCTCCAAATACAAATCACCAGACCTCAAAAGCCACCATAAATTTAATCCCTACTGTTAGCACAGATGGGGCAGATTTCCTGGGGGGGATAATTCCTGACAGAACCAACACAGCATCACAGTTACTGACAGCTCACCTTAAACACATTGGTAACTGTAAAGCACTGTTTCAATCACACATACACCCACATTGTGATTAAACATTAAGGCAGAGCAAAGCTTTGCCCCAGGCATGAGGGTTAAGGCAGGAAGACTGGTGACAACTATAAGCCGCCGAGATCCAGGAATGGCGGTGGTTCTTGATTTAAAGGAAGCGATTGTGAGCATGCGTGTGTCTGTGACAGTGTGAGAAAATGAAGGGGAAGAGTGAAAAAGCAACAAGACTGGAAAACTGTCTCATCATAGTGAAGTTTTTAAGACATTTTTTAGGAAGTGGTGAAGAGAACAGGTATGGTAATTTAAAAAAAAAAATTACAGGCGCTTATTTTTACTTTACACATTTGGCCTTCATGCCAAGAAAGCCTGGATTGGCATTACTGAATAAAATATGAAGAGTTGTAAATAGTTTCCTAACAAAGGTTTATTTACCATATTTTAACACCTATAGGGCACACTTAAAAGTCTAAAATGTTCTCTAAAATGGACGGGGTGCCCTATAAGTCGCTATTTGGAATGATTGTATCGACGCCAAAGAAAATTAATACACATATTTTTATGCAAATGTAGGTATGTTTGAGAGGAGAAGTTGGGGGAATGAATGAAAGAAAATGGCACAACTTTTAACTACCCTAGAATGTTACAGGGAGTAAACTTTTCTTCAGACACATTCTATCCTGGAATCCAGGAAACATTTTCAAAAGCAAAGAAAATCATTCAAGGCCCAAGTGAGCTGCTAGATCTCAATCCAATAAAGCAACTTTAGCCTAAAAAATGCTATACATTAAACACCATTGCATGTCAGAGTTATTATATGTTTTTAAACTTTTAAAGAAGGGTGTACAAGGAGATCTGATGAGGCTTGAACTGCTATCCAGCCAAAATAACTGTGTTTTATTACTCGAATTACTGTAAAACAAAGACTAACGTCGTGTATCGAAGGAAATTACAGTACTTAATTTCAAGCCTTAAATTGTTGCCCAGAGGTTATTGCACAGCTCTAATGCTCTTCCTGTATATGGAGTGCATTCATTATTGGCAATCAATTTAAGTGGTGAGTAATCTTTGAGCATTCCTGCTGTAACATATGATGTCAGTTCTAAGAATTGCATATAAAACTGAATGGTGAGTGGTCCTCAACTATTGTTTTGTTAGGGCATTTGCAAAGTTTACTCACACTTCCTGTGGTGCCCAGGGACAGATGGTTCATCTGCTGGGTGAGGGGGGCCATCATACTGGCAGGCTGCATGGACATAGTGTGGTCCATGGCTGGCGTGATCACTGCACCCTGGATGAAGAGATAAATTTGGTTAGAACATGTTTAATCCAATTTTAATCACACAGCATTCTATAAATATTTGCTCGAATTGTCTTGATCTACGGGATAGCTTTTACAAATTCCCATATTAAAGTCAGAAGCCGTGATTTCGTGTCTGATGAAGTTTAGATTAGGTTGGATAAGATTGGAACTTTATTTCATCCTGTATTCGGGAAATCTTCTTGGTTGCAGTAGTAAGACAGACACAGAAGACATTGTAGACCTAGGTAAAAAAACTGGAGCCACACACAAGTCCACATGTTTGGGATCTTCTGCAGACTGAGAGTAAGGTTAAATATGTAGAATCACTCCTTCAAGATGATCAGCACAGTCCTTCAGTTTTATTTTTTTTATTAAGTAGGTCACATGACTGCATTCCTCCTGTTATTTTCTCTCATTGCTTACAAGGTAGGAATGTTGATAAATTAAATGCAAAACGGCAATCGTAGAATGGAGAGAATTATGTGAGAGGAAACGGATCAGGGACACGATGATGTTGGAAAAGTTGAAAAAGTGAAGGTAAGAAAGCAAGAATAAAAGTGTGGATACTAAGACAGGTGATCCATTATTAGGGTGATACTGTCAGGATAAAAGAAAGGTGCAATGTCGTTAATTACCAAGAGAACAAAAGGATTGGCGCTATTTTCACAATCAATTAATTCTCGGAAAAGCGTCAATTTATATATGCTGCTAACGCATAAATAAACTTAACTGGCTCATTGATTGCTAAGAAGAATTTTCTTCTTGTTCTTTATCCCCTTTCAGCAATGCTTTGCATGTTTTCCCAAATGGGCGCATAAAGCTGGAAGATTTCACACTGCCAAAGAACATCAGGGAAACATGTTGCACTTTCTTTTACTGTCACAAGCGTAATTCATCCCTAATACTGATGCTCCAGGAGGAACATAAAACCTTCAAACCATTTTAAATAGCTCAGCTTGCATCTTTTCTCACTTGGTGTGAATGTGCTTTTGTGTTTGTGCCTGACAAAAAAAAAAAGAATCTGTGAATAGGATTCAATACAATGAAGAATGTGCCGTGTGCCTGCGAGCGCATCTGTACACCCTGCTGGTGATTGTGTTTGCCTCTTGTGGAACAACTTGTGTAGCCTGTCAGAAGGGCATATTACACAGTTACACAGACAGCCCTGCGCCACAGTGACAGAGTCTATCAGTAACCTATGATAAAGCAATACTGAAATTATAATTACAGTACTTCAAGAATAAAAATTGTACAACTATGGAATCAAAACATTACATTATACCTTAATTTACACAAGTGTTATTGATGTATGATGAACCTTTGACTGGACAGGACTGCAATAGTAAAGTTTAGAATGCACATATGATCCCTCAATCAAAAGGTACTTCCAGGGGAAAAAACGTTACCTTGGCCCTCAGTAGTTCAAAGCACAAAATACTACATTTTTGAACCATAGTCAAATACCGTAAAAGATGCACCTTTAATTACTGGCTTATTTTTTTTCATATATAAGGTGTACCCGGATTACAAATCTCAGTAGTAGCAGTGGTGGTGGGAGTAGTTGTAGCGGATTGTGTTAATAGATTAGATTAGATAATTTTATTCACCCTGTATATGGGAAATTTAATTGTCACAGTAGCAAGAGGGTGAGAATACAGACACAGGAAAATACACTTTAGACATAGGTAATAAATAAGTTCATTTATAAATAATAATACAAATAATACATCTAAAAGATGGAGCTATAGTAGTAGTGGTCAACATAGTGGTAGTATTAGGGTTTTAAATAATACATCTACTAGATGGAGCTATAGTAGTAGTGGTCAACATAGTGGTAGTATTAGGGTTTTAAATAATACATCTATTAGATGGAGCTATAGTAGTAGTGGTCAACATAGTGGTAGTATTAGGGTTTTAAATAATACATCTACTAGATGGAGCTATAGTAGTAGTGGTCAACATAGTGGTAGTATTAGGGTTTTAAATAATACATCTACTAGATGGAGCTATAGTAGTAGTGGTCAACATAGTGGTAGTATTAGGGTTTTAAATAATACATCTACTAGATGGAGCTATAGTAGTAGTGGTCAACATAGTGGTAGTATTAGGGTTTTTGTTATATACATAAACAAGATGGAGCTGTAGTAGTAGTAGTGGTCATCATGGTGGTAGTATTAGGGGTTTTTGTTATGTACATCTACTTGATGGAGCTGTAGTAATAGTAGTACTATTTAGGTATTGTGTTATGTACATCTACTTGATGGAGCTGTAGTAATAGTAGTACTATTTAGGTATTGTGTTATGTACATCTACTTGATGGAGCTGTAGTAATAGTAGTACTAGTTAGGGATTGTGCTATAAATCAACTAAATGGAGCTGTGTGATTAACCAATATTGATCAATACATAAGGTGCATTGTTTCTTAAGGCTCAATGCTGGCTTTCGAGAACAACAAGGTCTTTTAATTAGTGTGTAAAATACGGTACCTCATAGAAGGTATGGAAGAATGTCAAAGGTACTACATTTCTGATGTTATTTTATATTTGAACTGTGTAGAATGGGAAATAACACAAATAATGCTCTTCCCAATTTGTATCACCATGATTACGAGAGTGGATGAGGTTGCCAAGAAAAAACAAAAAACAAGCCACACAGAGGCTATGGAATAAAAGCAGAGAAGGTGTGTGAGATGGGAAGGAAAAGAGGAAGGAAGTATCACCTGTAACTGATTCAGCTGCTGACAATGCCTTCATAATGGGAGAGCAATGAAAGGGCTTAATTCTCAGACGTGTTGGGGAGAGTTAAGCCGATTTGCGATTTCGATTTTCAGTGTTTGTGTGAAAGAGATAGAGAGAGAGAGAGGGAAAGTGAGAGGAACGAAGAGAGGCATGCCTTACTGTGCGTGTATGAATGTAATTTATGTCCCTCCACACAAAGACTATAAAATAAAATTAAAGACTGACACGAATGCCAAGACATGCTTTGTTGTCTCTCGTTTGAGTGAGAAAATATGTGACCTCGTGTGAGTGCGTGAGGGAGATCCACCATGATTAAGACGATATTGATCCCGATCTCGACAGAAACACAGATGATCCCAAGCGCTCAGTTGTTACCGGCATTGATATACTGTACATTTATCCATCGGAGACAATGCACAGTAAATAAATGTTACAACCGGCAATGTTTTTTAAAATGGCAACCAATTACAAGTGAAAGGCGTCTTCAAGGTCTGATGGATCACTGATCAGTATCAGATGGTGTGCACACTGAGTCACCAAACACTCAATAGACCAGATAAATGTCACATAGACAGCAGGTGTTTTCTCTGACTGATTAATTGCGGGCACGGTATCTACAGCATGGGAAGACCACACATCCTCTTGTCCCCAAGCAGTATACCGCTGGCATATTTGAAGTTAAATTTGGTACACTACAATACTTACAGTCAGTCTTACAGCACCTTTATATGCTATTTGATTTAATGCACTGTAAAGTAACTATCCACTAGTAACTAGTCACCTGTTGTGAATAAAATTGAGTGCATGAATAGGCTGTCTCTCTTCTTATGCTGCGATTGGCTGGCCACTAATTCATGGTGTACCCCGACTACTACTCCTAGTTGGCTGGTATAGGCTCTAGCACCCCCAACTATCACTGAGTGGGAACAGAATCCACTCTGCAAATATACCACTATTCCACCACCATATTCTGTAGTTATTAAAGTAGTAAAGAAATCTCTTCAAGTTAAAAGCTATCTGTACCCTTTTGCAAAATACTATCTTGTCTTAGGTGGCATTACTACTCCTTTAGGTGATTGGCTTGGAGTCAGTACATGGATCTGATACAAAATCATATCAATAAATAGATATCATTACATTTATCTCTGTTATTATAGAAATGTTGGACACTCTAAAATTGCCCCTAGGTACGAATGTGAGTGTAAATGGTTATTGGTCTCCTTGTGCCCTATGATTGGCTGGCTACCGAATCAAAGTGTAACCCGCCTTTGGCCTGAAGTCAGCTGGGATAGGCTACAACACCCCAGAGTTGAATTTTAGAAATGTTTGTACAAAAAGAGTGGCGTTGTTTGCACCTATCTGTCAATGACATTAGTTTTTACCTTTTGTTGCATGTGTTTTGAGTAAATCAAAGGTTAAATCAAATGTTTTTTTAGAGGTGGTCAACTTTTACACAAGAGATAGCACAGCCCTATAACAAATCAATTTGCACTATGACTATACAAGGAATGCAATACATTGCCACTGCTTGAGGTGGTTAAGAAATAACCACAAATACAACTGTCTAAAAATTGAGGAAGCAGACAAAGAAGTAATCAAACGTTTTAGTTCGTATCCTACTCTATTTGATGACTATCCAGAATGCCAGAGGTGAGCAGTCCGACATCCAATAGTTTTAATCTTTCACTCTATTGCTGCAGGTGAACACTTCCAACAAGATGCCTTGGGCGTATCTACTCTATCATCGCTTGAAACGTTCACTGGAATCGTGCCATTTCCTCACACTGAGTTTAATTGCCTGGGGCAACTGAGAATCTCACACTGGACACTAGTATCCAGACAGCAATAAAATTGACCTGCAGAAGAAAAATATGTCTGGTAAGATTTCAGAAAACATTTACACAAATAAAGAGATTGACGTTTTAATCTTGATGAACAATTATTATTGCATTTTGTCTATTATCTTTGTCACGAAACAAAGTCATCTCAGTATTTGGCCCACAAAGTCAAGATGAAATGCTAAATTCTAGGTTCTAGTTAGACCTGGGCAATAAAACAATAATGATAATTATCGTCAAATATTTTTCCAAACAATACTAGTAAACATTTTTCTAGTTCCAGACCAATGTTCAGTAAAAAAAAGGGAATGTAGTGAGGAACAGTCAATTAACAGAGTTAGCAATAGAGCGGCACACAAAGAGCATGAAAGCGAAAGGACTGGAGCACAGCTAAAACGAGTGATTGTGAGATGCAGGACAACACTGAGCCTACCGACTAAAAGGTCCAAGTTAAGTCTCTCTGTCGTGTACTTTATCTGTACTTGTTAATGCACATGAGGAAAACTGGGATTGACTGAACCTAGGCAGCGCTCCACATCATATCCACTTCTAAATAAAGACACAAAAGGGATTTCTTTTTTCCCCTAAATGCCTCTAAAATACCTGTGCACAAACAGCATATTCTTTTCTTACTTGATATCAAGGTTTGCCTAGTTTATGCAAATGTTAGAAAATGTTGCAACTATCTAAAACTCTTTAACTTCAAATTTATAGAAAATTAAATTTGATGGTCAGAATTTCTGCAGGTATTATTTTTCATTAAATCGACAATCAGAGGCATGTGCCAGCCAGCATTCCGGATGACATGCCACCAATCCATCCACCAGAGCACCAGATGGAAACAAGGCCCCCAACATGGAGCGAAGTTGAGAGCACAGTAAAGCGGGCAAGAACTGCCTCAGCCCCTGGACCCAACGGCGTTCCATATCGTTTCTATAAGAACACGCCGGGCGTGCTGAAGTACCTCTGGAGGCTGATGAGAGTGGTATGGGAAAAAGGAATTATACCGAAGGCATGGCGACGAGCGGGAGGGATCCTGATTCCCAAAGAGAAGAATTCCTCAACCATCGATCAGTTCCGACAGATCTGTCTTCTGAATGTGGAAGGAAAGATATTCTTCAGTGTTGTGGCCCAGAGGCTCTCAGCATTCCTGCAGAGGAACAACCTTGTCGACACCTCAGTGCAGAAGGCAGGGATAAGTGGATTCTCAGGATGTCTGGAACACACAAGTGTCATCTGGCACCAGGTGCAGACGGCCAAGAAGGAGAAGAAGGACCTGCATGTGGTATTCTTGGACCTTGCCAATGCATTCGGCTCAGTGCCTCATGAGGTTTTGTGGACAGCGTTCAACTTCTTCCAAGTCCCCGAGTGCATCACAGGTCTGGTCAGAGCCTATTTCCAAGACCTCCAGTTCTGCGTTGCAACACAGACTAGTACAACTGCCTGGCAGCATCTCGAGATTGGCATAATGGCGGGCTGCACCATATCCCCACTGGCGTTTACCATGGCAATGGAGCTTATTATCCGAGCATCCCGATGGGTGGTTGGAGGGGAACGGTTGAAGAGCGGACTGCGTCTTCCTCCAATCAGAGCGTACATGGATGACATGACGACAATAACAACAACAAGCGCATGCACCAAACGCCTGCTGGATAAACTCCAGGGAAACATCAAATGGGCACGAATGGAGATAAAACCCAGCAAATCCCGCAGTATCTCCATTGTCAAAGGCAAGCTCACCAATGAGAGGTTCCATGTCAACAACGAGCCAATACCAACCATTCTGGAGAAGCCTGTCAAAAGTCTTGGCCGCTGGTACAGCGCAGAGCTCAAAGATTCGAAGCAGTTGGAGCAACTCAAGCAAGATACCATCAATGGCCTCAAGCAGATCAACAGCACAGCTCTGCCTGGAAAGCTGAAACTGTGGTGCTTTCAGTTCGGGCTGCTGCCTCGTCTCATGTGGCCAATTTCCATCTATGAGGTCACTATATCCCACGCCAATCGGCTGGAGAGACTGGTGAATTCGCAGGTGAGGAAGTGGCTTGGACTACCGAGATGCCTGAGCAGCATTGGCTTGTTTGGCAATGGAGTTCTCTCCCTACCAATCTCAGGCCTGACGGAGGAGTACAAATGTGCCAAGTCAAGACTGGAGATGACTCTCAATGAATCCCGGGATCCATTCGTCAGAGGTGCCGCTCCAACCCTAGCAACGGGGAGGAAATGGAGGCCATCTGCAGCAGTTGCGGGGGCAAAGACCGCCCTCCGACACCGGGATATAGTGGGTCATGTCCAACATGGCAGAGGTGGCCTTGGGTTGGAGACAGCAACACCCACCTGGCAAAGGGCTGCCCCAGCTGAACGGCGGCACATGGTGGTGGAGGAAGTGCGCCACCAGGAGGAAGCAGCCAGATGTGCCACAGCGGTCTCCCAGGCTCAGCAAGGCCGCTGGATGAAGTGGGAAGGTGTGGAGAGGAGGAAAATCACGTGGGGCGATCTGTGGAGCATGGAGGCCAATAGACTAAGCTTCATCATTGGAGCCACATATGATGTCCTGCCCTCTCCAACCAATCTACATGTCTGGTATGGAGAGGACCCAGCCTGCCTCCAGTGTGCAGCCCCGGCAACCCTCAAACACATCTTGGTGGGTTGCAAGACCAGCCTAACGCAGGGAAGATACTCCTGGCGCCACAACCAGGTGTTGAAGTGCCTGGCTGCTGAACTCGAGAGCAGGAGGGTAACCACCAATGCCTTGCCTCTCCAGACTACAGTCCCACAGAAAACAACTTTTGTTCGGGAAGGGGAGAAGAGAGGAACCAAGACATCTCCTCCGGATCCAGGCCCACTGAACGCTGCCCGGGACTGGGAAATGCGGGTGGACCTCACCCAGAGACTCACCTTCCCACCAGAAATTGCAACAACCAACCTGCGCCCCGATCTGGTCCTCTGGTCCAAATCCTGCCGGCGTGTCTTCATTGTTGAGCTCACTGTCCCATGGGAAGAGGCCATCGATGAAGCATTTGAGCGGAAGAGGCTGCGATATACCAACTTAGCAGCTGAAGCAGAGGGGCGGGGCTGGAGCGTAAAGGTGTGGCCGGTGGAGGTGGGCTGTCGAGGCTTTGTTGCCAAGTCCACCACAAGGCTCCTGAAGGAAGTAGGGATTAGGGGGCAGGCCCAACGGAAGGCAATTAAAGAACTTGCCACTGCAGCGGAACGGAGCAGTCACTGGCTGTGGCTGAAACGTAAAGATGCAACATGGGCTGCCAATTGATCGCGTGGTTCCACCTTGCGCCACACACCCGGGGCTGATCATCCTGTGGTGGGCCAACCTCTGCAGAGGGTGTCTTGTTATAAGTGGCCGAAACACCCAATGACGTGTGGGGCAAACAACTGATGATGTGGCGTGCAGGTGGCACCACGTGATCCTAGCCAAATCCCACCCCATGTAAGACGATATCTCCAATCACTCCAATCACTGCCAATTGATGTGCTGAATATTAGGGATATTTAACACCTAGTCCTATAAAGAAGTCCGAAGTCATCGTGTAAGGAGGGGGTTGAGTTGAATTATCTTTAATGCACAACAGAATAACAAAAACACTTCCTAAAATCATTATAGTTCATAGTCTCTCTTTTTTTAAAAAGGTAACATAGTTAATTTCATTAATTGAATAATGAGGAAGATAATTTCTTTACTTATCCACAGAAGTTTGAAGTTTCAAATTTGAACGACAAAACATACGCTAGTTAATGTGGTACTTATCGATATGAACGTATATATATTTTTTGCTGTTGTTGTTGTTATAAGATTTTTTGTCATATCGCCCAGGCCTAGTTCCAGCCTTCCAGTGTTGAGTTTTTAATGTTCTCCTCATGTCTCCACGGGTTTTTCTCTACCATCCAATGCTAGGTTAATAGAATAAGGAATAGTTTCTTCCCAAGAGTTGTAACCTCCCTGAACTCTCAAACCCGACAGCTCTGACGCAGTACCATCCATATCCATATATTTGTTGCTGCTATCTCAAACTCTGTGCAATAGAAATTTGAACTTTTCTTTTTCTATTCATACATTTTCTACCTGCAGTTTACCATGTATATTTGCATAGTTAAAAGCACCTTAATCTTGTTCAACAATTATGGACTGACAATACAAACACTCCAAATTTTCCTTTGGAATGATTGTGAGTGCAATAGGTTGTTTGTCTGTGTGTCCTGCGATTGCCTGCTTTTCGCCACATCAGGATGGAATACAGTATTAAAATACTCACAGACGTCAAACATGACCACATCATGTCTGAATCAAACTACAACTTGCTTGGATTATACTTGAAAAAGAAAGCCAACTTCGCTCAACACATTCCTCTGTCAAGTTCACAGTTACTTTTTAAACGTGAGGTTTTGTGGTTTGTGGCCTTAACTTTGGTCTGTTCATGTGAGCGTGTGTTGTGTGTGTAAAACTGGCATGCAGACTTCCAGCAAATGGCACACCGGATGAACCGAAAATGGCCAGGCATTCTCACATATTAAGAAGGGTACTTTTGGTCTGAAAAATCTGATACTTTAGGAGAACATCTGCAAATGATTGAGTTGCAAATTCTTTGCATGAGAAAATGTCAAGAAAACACAGTTGCCTACCTGGTAGGTTCATATTTGCCAATCCAGCTCACAAAATAAAACAATATAGCTACAGTAAGTATCAATGACCAAATGCAGATATCGTTATATTCCTACTTGGTCTGAATATGTGTAGTGTACATTCACATCCTTCTTTGTGTGTTTTATTCACACAGAGTAAAAAAAAAAAAACCCAAACACTCATAGCCACCTTTGTCTGCTGACTGTGGACAGAGAATCCACTCTCAGGCACATTTCTTTTCATGTAAGTCTGGAAAAAAGAGCCAGCATGTGGAGCTTTTCACTCTAATCCGCTGCATGAATCCCCTAGGAGCAAATAGAGCACTATGTCTGTTCTACTACTACCAACATAGTAGGAGTAACAGGGAACTTATTTCCAAATACCTAGACTGAAAGAGTTGAGAAAATAGAGGGTTTACATCATACCTCCTGCTTGCTTGGTAGGTAGTCTCTAAAAATGTACGGCAGAGAATATGACAGGTAGAAGAAGTGTGGCCAGTGATTGACAATATGCCTTGAATGTATAGCATCACTGTCTCTAATCGCACTTTATGCTCACATTCTCTTTTTAACCTGTGTAATTTAGGAACAATGTTTTTTTGAGGGGGTTATTTTCAATAAGATAAAATAACAATGTTCCTACATATAAGCAAGCTTGAAGTCACAAAAAAAGCTGATAAAACCTCTGATTAATTTACTCAGTAGAGAAAAATCAAATGCCTCAAATCTGGAGTAGTTTGACCCCTTCTGTAAAGATTTTTCTCTTCAAGGACAAGACCCCCGGGGTTGATGACTTTAATGAAAACCATTTATTTGGAAACATTCAGCATTCAGTTTCCAAAATGTTATGAATCCAATTATTGTTATTATTATTTATAGATACCAATTATCCACCCGATGGTGCAATGGTTCTTCCGCCTGACTTTGGTGCAAACAGTCTGGGTTCGATTCCCACTCGGTGGCAGTATGAATGGTTGTCTGTCTCTCACTGTGCCTTAAGACTGACTGGTCTAAGGTGTAGTAGGCCTTTTGCCCACAAACAGTTGGGTTTGGCTCCAGCAACCCCCGCAACCCTTCCGAAAATGGGCAGTATTGAAGATGAATTAATGCCTGATATACCAATTATTATTATTTTTGTTACATTACAAATAAAATGGCTTTGTCAGAGCCCGTTTCACAGAGATTGAACAGTCTCCACAGAAGGGAGGGAGCAGTAAGAGCAATTATTTCCAAATTCGTCTTTTATTACATTTTGGAAAATAACTCTTATCTTTTTTTTTGAAGAAAATGTAGTACTGTTTGGGAAGAGGAAAATGATGGACATTGTTGAGTACTTAATAAGACCCAATCTATGTTGTGATTAAAATACTTGCGTTTAGGATATTTGTGCTGTGATTTCTCTCCTAAGCTTGAAACCTTTCTCAATTTTTTACCAAATAAAATATTTTGTAATCCATCGTGAACATTTTTTTCTACTTTGACATGATTGATAAGGTGACAAATGTTTTTTATGTCTTTTTCTCCCATTCTATCTCTATATATCTCGATCTCCTTCATTCAATTTCTGAACCGCTTTATCCTCACTAGGGTCACGGGTGTGTTGAATCGCAGCCAGTCGCAGGGTGAAGAGACAGAGAACCATTCACATTCAAATTTATACTCAGTGGCAAATTAGAGTATTTAATCAGCCTACTCCGCATGCTTTAGTGATGTGGAAAGAAAACCAGAGTACATGGTGAAAAACCCATGCAAGGCCGGGGTAACTGTAAAAACTCCATACACTCAGGACCGACCTGGGATCGAATAAACAACCCCAGAACTGTGACTCCAATGCGCTAATCACTCGGCCGCTGGGCTGCCACAAGCACATTTAGAGTTTAAAAAATGTCATGCTTAAAATAAATCAAATACATGGTTATTAAGCCTTTCACCTCAAAAGATGAATGACACGAATTTGAAGGATTTGAAGACTTTCGTGCAAACATTAGTAGAGTCTGCAGGATAAAAAAATGAATAATGATCACATCAGTATGCCATGTGTGACACCAGTGAGGATTGAACTTGTGCTCCAAAGCTGTTTGACAACTGTGTAGGTATTTGTCCTCGAAAAAAGAATGAAAGCAATGATGGATCAATCACCACCCATTGAATCATTTGTACATCTACCATAAGCAATATCTCAGGGGACATAGGTAGAATTTAAATTGGCTACAATTCCAATTATGGTGACATATCATAGTTGTAACCAATAGCTTAACACTGATAGTTTGTTCTAATATACTCCATTAATCTAACTAAAGTACTCATGGTAATGAGGTAATTATTAAAGCCCTTTTACTGAAGAGAACATTGGATAGATGCATAGTAAAGTGTGTTTGTGCTTGTGTGTGTGCGTGTAAGTTTGTTTGCGTGTTTGCTGCTTGGTGAAGCGTGTAACACTATTTGTCATGTCTTTGCAGGAGGTCTATTCCTCTGCGAGTTCAGACTATCTTATATGAGTCCTTCTATAATTTAGCGAGATATAGACAAGAGAGATTTCAATGCTAACAATGAAGCTTTCCTATCTCTAGTCAACATAGACCAAAGTTACCCTAATAACAGACCCATATGTAGTATTTTTGGAACTAATCACTGTAGTTGATTCAAGGGTGGAGCTAGTCACCCCACAGCTTGGTAAATGGCTGAAAATCAACCATTGCTTACTTACTATATTAAGATTGTCATGTCTAAAGCCATTTTTCAATTTTGTTTGTTGCGTTACTTAATATATTAATAATATTTTTATTTTTTGAGGTATAGTGCAAAATTTGATACTCACAATGTTCCTAAAAAGCTGTGTAACATCACCTTTTTTCAAACTGGGTAGGCATTTAGGATTTCCGGACACTAATTGGTCAAGCTTTTTCGGTGGAATTCTTCAGATTCTTCTTTGGTGTTCAGTCTCAGTTGCTAGGGAGTCTGGGTCTCCATTGTGAATTTAGTTCTTTATAATGCGCCACTAATTTTCAATGGTTGAATACTCTGGAGTGATGGCAGGCCAGTTTAGTACTTGCACTCTTTTTCTGAAAAGGCACGGTATATATGCGGGATGTGGTTTGAGATCATCTTGCTGAAACAACAATGGCATCCTTGAAAAAGATGTTACTAGGAAAGGCATTGCTTCAAAATTTATGGAACTAATGTGCTAACCTATGGGTGTGTTAGTGCTGTCAAGACTACAGATGTTGGCTTTTAAACTTTCTCCTGAAAATGCACAGGATGATCATTTTCCTGACATGCATGATTTTATGAGTATATCAGCTTCGTGTTTATTTAATCAGGCCTATATTTTATAGGGCTGTAATTGATCTGAAATCAGATATCAATTGATTGAGCACAATTGAATAGAAATCGAAGTAAAAGCAAAATTTCCATTACTCATCTTTTAGATATGCTGTTTTATTAAAAATAATGTATCAATTGTTTGAAATGAACATCAACCGTTCTTTCAATTTTTAATGTTTTAAGTAAAAAGGTGTAATATTGGGAAATATTGCTTCATTATTCAAACAATCAATCTCTTATTGTACTTTACATTAATGATTTACAGTCAAGAAGGTACATCTACCAGTTATTGGGATGAAGTTACCACATTTTTCGGGCGGTTTGCTGTGAAGTATGCCAGTGTAAAATTGTTACTATGGCAATGACAACAAGCAGCAACAAAAGAAACGCAAGGGTAACAGTCTCAAATTCTGCCTTAATAAGTCAAATCTATGAGACCAACAATGTTCCGTTTTCTCTATCTGCAATGTGTTTTTAATGTCAAGAACCGAGATGGGTATCTCACAGTGCACTGATTCCAACCCCGTCTGATGAAGGCAGATAGGTACGGTCCAATTCAAAGAGGCCCCAGAAAGCACCAAACTTGCACGAGAACTGGCTCGGGTGCAACAGCGAGGAATTCAATACTTCACCTACGGCATGTAAGGGCCGATGCACTTCAGCAAATACACATTCTTAGCACAATCACTTCTTAGTGAGGAGGAAAAAAAAAGGGGTCTGGCTAAGTCATGGGGAAAGACAGCAATGCTTCGCTTGGTTGGAGCCATAGCAATGCTTCGCTCTTTGCAAGCGTGATATTTTGAGTGTGTGTGACTGCTGATCTTGATGTAAGTGAGATTTAGCCCTGTGGATGTGTTTCGAGCAATATGCATGCTTTGTGCACTCTACTTGTCTTTTTTTGGCTCCTTTTGTCTCTGAGCTGTGCTGAATAACTACACACACAAAAAAAACACTGACAGCAAGCAGTAATGTTACTTTGACATCTTGGAATTAAAAAAATATGAGAAGGGGGAAGATAGAACAACTAAAATGTCACCTCTTGAGGCAATTTTACACTTTTGGAAACAACACTAACGCACACAAACGACCATTCAGAAATAAAGCTAACATTCAAGATTTTTTTTTTTTTTTAGAGAAGACATGTTTAGATTTATAGCTCTGTCTTGGTTAGATAGAATGTAAAGTGTTATTCTCAGTGTTGCCATAGTGTGCGTAACAGTCCTATTCTTACTATTCATGAGATTGTAAATCCTTTGTATATTTCTGATATTAAATTTTGGAATCTACATGACGTAAGAGGCAGACTCGAATTTAGTGTCTTGAAAAAAAAGCGTTCTTAAAAAAATACAGTTTTAACCATTGTTTTTCAAACAAGTACACATTTTAACTAATCCACAGTGTTAGAAATTTCATTCACAGAACATTCACACAGGGTTTGTTTAGTATAAAATGGTTTTAGGAGAAATTAAAAAGTCAGAACAAAAAACAATGCAACATTTTGCGTAAGGAACAAACTTATTAAGTTGGTTTGAACATTTTCAAGACAAGCCTGTGTCACTTATAAATAAGGTCGATTTACTAAGAAGTGGTGAAACTGTAAAAGCCATTATTTTCCATATTCAACCGCAGGTAGCATTTGCACCATCATGCATACTTGGTTGACTAAATAACATATACAAGAGATACATAAAACTGTGGCACAATCACTGGGTTTGAAATGATTTGAGCTTTAAAAGCCATTATGATTGGCTAATTTGCTGTGATTCAATGAGATGCTGGCAAGTTCTCCGTGTAAAGGGGGGAGGGAGGTATCATACAGTAAACCTGGGCCATAAAGGGAAACAGTTATATTAGCGATCATGCTCTGGTGGTTTGTGATAGCCGGAGTTGGTGCCTAGCAGCCGTTTGGTGTCAGTGTCGGTATCATAGAAACACAATGTGGGAGTGGCCATGGGGACAGATATGGACACATGGCTGGTTTCATGCTGGCACAAAAACTGTGAGGATGCACCATTTAATGTGCCAGCGACTTCAAGTGGTCTCATGACATATTGTTGGAAGATTGACAACAGATAGTCAACAAGGCTGGGTGGGAATAACTCGCATGTCATTAACTATGCATATGGGAAAGTATAAACAAAACAAAAACAAATTCAATTGATTTAATATATTTCCATTTTCCATTGCTATATTGTGAAAATCTGTTTTTTTGTAGCATTTAAACTTTCCACGCACCATCATAGAAATTAAACATAATGTAATTAAATATATTAAAAGGACAAATTATCTTATTTTGGGTATAAAAGTTAAATGTACCATTTTGTTTTAATGTCTAAAAACAGTCAGGTCCTAAAATTGTAATGATAATGCCATGATTTTTACCTGAAAGTCAAATAAAACGGAATAAAATTAAAATGAAATATTTTCCATGAAAAAAAGAAAAATTACAAATACTGTGTAATATATACTAGACTAGATTAGAATTTTGTTTCATCCCGTATTTGGGAAATGTATTGGTTGTAGTAACAAGACAGACATAAGACACACAAGACATTGTAGACCTAGGTAAAAAACTGGAGCCACACACAGGCGGACCTTCTTCAGACTGAGGTTACCACACAGTTCCTCAGTAGTCTGGAGGGTATGTGTGGTAACCTAAACAATCTTGTTAAAGTAGCAGATAGTATTACTAATATTTTTATATAACAACACCTCACAATTTGTGCTGTAAGTATAGTGAAAAACTATTATGATTTCAATACAATGTATTTGAAATTGGCTTAGTGCCGATTTAGAGTGTCTCCGAATGGGTGGCTGTAGTTAGCCTCCAGCACCACTGGCGACCCTTGTGAGGATAAGTGTTTCAAAAAATGAAAATGTTTTTAAATTTTCAAGTTTCTTCTGGATTGTCCTTGTCTCAAATCATGATACAACAATGTTCAAAACAACAATCTAGTATTGTAACCACAGCTTTTTACTGACTGCAATAATCGCCACAAAAGTGGAGTATCAAGAAAGCAGGCTAAGACACTGAGTCGCAGAGGAGGAGGCAAAGTGAGTTAAGACAAAGAAGTCAGGAGGTCATGCGCACAGAAGGTAGGGAGAGTGGCGGTAGCTGTCGAGTGTGTGTTGGCCTGTTTGGTGACCTGCTGTGTCAAGATTACATGTTCACTGTCCCACAGCAGGAGTAAGATTGAGAAGGATAGATCTAAGTGGTAAATGACCACAGCAGGCGATGTTATGTGACTGCTTGAAAGCACTCATGGAGTTAGTGCTGGACCAGTCACGCATTTGCTCAGACTCTTTGTTAACTTTCATTGCTACTATTACTCAATATTTCAGGTTAGCCTAACTTTTTCCCTATAATGTTGTAAAAAAAAAATTTCCACCAGAAACCTTGCCTGGTGGAAAACTGGATGCTCATCATGTTTTGGTGGAAAAAATATAAACATTTTTACAATGTTAAGTTGAGTGGAATTTTGAAATTAGTGATTGTATAATGATTCAATTTGTATCACAATTCTTAAACTAAAATTTAAACTCAGATTGAATGTAGTTTTGCAGAACTGCCAATCTCTGTCGACCTTATTTCAGGAGTAATCCTGTCCCATTTCCGGAGTTTGTCCGGAGTGAATGCGATTCATGCAAAATCGATATGCGCTGAAGTCGCTTAAGACGAATCATACGTTAGAACTTGTAATTCATTGATTCACAATGCACTCTTGTTACCGAATTCTTCTGGTTTACAGTGCAGTTGAACCAAGTTGGCGGAAGCTGTAGTGATGGTGTGAATTTCAAGCCATTCAAATTGGAAATGTGGTACTTTTACGAAATGTAAGTGACAATTTTTCGGGATTACAAGAGTTTATGGAGGTTGTCCGGAGTTTGCCTTGTATTTCTTGGTAAACTCCTGAAATTCTGGAGTAGTTGGCAGCTCTGCTATTGTCTAACACCAAAAGAAAGGACCGTGATGCTGAGTCCTGATTTTGACTACATGTGCATGCTGCTAAAAGATTATAGTCAGAAAGGGGTCTCTGGAGTGTGAGCATCTGAATCTGCATTTTGTACTTAAAACTGTGGGGCTCAAAGAGAGGTCACTCAGGTAGATGTTGAGTACCGCGGACTGGCCCTCTGAGGAGCACTTTCTTCAATACTGCTCCACATTGTGCTGTAGCAGCCTTTAACTAAGGCATCTATTATGATAATCATTTTCCGTGATAGAGTTAAGCGGATATTAAGGAATCAAACGTGCTGCTATTACTGATTCTTGCTTTCATTCAATGAATGAACAGAGAAAAAGAAGAGAACAAAGTGCACTAGATGTGCTTTAGGGGACACAGAAAAGCCCCAAGCAAAGCCTCTGGCAGTAGGATTTAAAACCTTTATGGAGCTAAACAAGAACACTTATGCCGCTAGTATCAATTAAATGGGTCAAACTAAAAATACTTTACCACTGATGTTTTTCTTATTTGTTTCCCTATTACCACAGTGTAAGGAGGTTCTATTTCTTTTAAAACCCTTAAACCTTTGAATGAACTGTACATCTAACGTTGTCAGTTATAGGCAATGAATTAGACATTATGAAATTTAAGATAAAAAGGAGGGGGAAAAATTAACCAGTATGTTATTGGCGCCATAACTATGTCTGTCTGTTTTTATTAACAGTCTATTAATTCATAGTTTTATCACTTCATTATTTATCTGAATACGAAATGGATATATAAAAATATTGATTAACAATAATAACGTATAAGGGAAATATTTATAAAGGAGACCTGTCATATATTAAAATTGCGTGTGAGATATATGGGATTCTCTATCTAAATAATAAAATATATTGACTATTGAATACGGATTGAAATAATATGTGAATTACTGCTAAATTTTACATTAAAAAAATAATCTTTTGGGATTAGCAAATGACTATTCTCTTAATTTAATGTTGTTGTAGAGCACTTTAAGAGTGCATATGCAATAAAACTAGATTCTAAAACAAAGAAACAACTAAATTTGGAAGTGTAACTCCAAAAGTGTATTTATTTCCTTTGGGAAAAAAACAAGTTAATTATTTTTATAAAGGTAGTTAAAAAAAGATATATTTATATCGGATTTTTGCTCAAGGTATTCCAATACACTTCCATACAAAATTGAATGGAATTTTACAATAAATACATTAATAACAAGTTGAACAAATGAAATAATATTAATACAAATATACTTCAGATAGAATATGTTGTTTTATCAGTAGTGGTGACAGGCTGTGCAGACCTTATTAAACAGATAGAAAAACCCTGTTACTAGGGTTCTTTTGGGATTATGTTAAACAGCCTTTGACAAATGGTAAAGACGAAACCCGAGCAAGAGAGGAAAGCTCATAATTAACTTTGATTCACTCTGAAAAAAGAAGTCAATCAGTCACCCTTTGTTGACTTTCAATTGCACTAAGTAAGTCCATTGTCAATTTTGTCTGTTTTTCAACAAGATAAATGCTGTACAAAAAGTTGATAGTAGTCGGAAACACACCACTGATCAAGTAAAAGTACCAAAGAGGATTTAAATATGAACGAACAACGGGCTTTATCAATCAGTTAGCGCTATTAAATGAAAATGAATAGTTGAGTACTTACTGTAGGTTGCATAACATATTGTTGATGAGGCATCCATGATGTACTCTGGACCTAGAAAGAAGAAAATAGAGTTTACAAAAAAGATAATCTAGTTTGCTTGTAACACTCCACTTTTATTGACATTAAAAACACCCTGTAAAGTGAAACTTAAGCCGTTCATTAAAAGGCTGAACTTCACAAAGTTTAAATGACTCATAAAAAGTACCCCAGGTATTTAGAAATTACCTCATTATTATGACTTACATGACTTGTGCATATTAGATTCTATTAATTAGACAATGTCTCTAAAATGATAATGGATTTTTTTTCAAAATTAATTCATGCTACCAGTCATCTCCAAGGGAGTGAATAGTCAGCAAACACAGTTAAGACACATTACTAAAGCTTGGAAGAATGCATTGTACAACAATGAGGATGTAAAATAGCTTTTACTAAGGTATGACAAGCACCAAAACGTGCACTGTCACCAGTAAAATTCCCGGGCGCTGTTGGTTTCATGGAATAAAGGAACATAGCAAATTTTGGTATAAGCTGGAAAGAAATTTAGACAGCTTGGAGCAGACAAACACAAACACACAGGCTGGCCACTGATCCTGCTAAAATGATTTGATTAAACAAAGACAAACATAGAATAATCTGCTCTAAGAGCAATAAATCCTTTGAGTCAACCCAAACTTGTGATTTGGACTCGCATCTAAACAAGCATGATGCTCAATGAAATTAAGCCAAATCTATTTGTTTAGACAGGCAATATTTGCTCTTTCTCGCTTAAGCAAAGAGGGATGGAGTTCATCCTAAAATAACGGCGTATTTCGTAAAAATAAACTGCACAAATGGACACAAACATAAAAATCTGCAAAATTACACACAATATGTGATTATTTCTTTCCAGATACCTTGAGTCAATTAAATACTAATGTATTTTTAATTCTTGATGAAAAAAAATATCCATATTTACAGTGGTACCTCGAGATACGAGTTTAATTTGTTCCGGGACTGAGCTCATATGTCGATTTACTCATAACATAAGCGAACAGTTCCCATAGAAATGAACTAAAAATGAATGAATTTGTTCTCGTAACAAAATAAACAAATTTAAAAGGAACTTGGATTACGATGCAAACACAATCAAAAATGACTTTAGTCTAACCTTACACTAAACTTCTAATCCTAATTTTGTTTAAAATTTTGATACCTTTCTTCTCCCGGGTTGGCTCTATTTGCCCCGCATCCACCCTGACTTTCAAATGCAACCTATTGAGGGTTATTTGCTTTTGTCTGCCCTTCAAAATATTCCCAAAATGATGCACACAAATGCCCTCACAATAAGATAGCGCACGACCACTTGCCAATGAAAAGTAGTATACACGCCATTCGCACTGACTAACTGGAGACAAAAAACACAGAAAAAATACTACATATTTGTTCCAAAATTTACTCATATCTCAAAATTCTCGTATGTCGGGGCACTCGTATGTTGAGGTACTACTGTAACTCCCTTTGAATGACCTACGCTAATATTTAGACTGTGTTCTGATGTATTACAATTTGCAATGGAATATATAACTACATTTTTAATTTGGATTTTTTCATCTCTTTTCATAATATTTGTTGTAACATTCTTTCTTAGATCTCCAATAATTACGATATATTTTCTGGGTGTAATAATTTAGAGTTAACTTTAAGTTGTTATGTGAAATTTTGCCTGTTCATGCTGGTTAAAAAAAAACATCAATAACTAGCATCTGGGCAAGCCAACAAGCCTGCAAGGCAGTGTCAAGGATTCTATGCCCTCGCCCATCTGCCTTCCATCACACAGTTCAGATGCAATCAGCAGCTACAAATCCAAACAAACATATCTGAAGTGCAAAATATCTACTTCTCCTGTCTGTGATGTGAAACATATTCTCAGGATGAATTTTTACTGAGGATCTGATATAATTTCAGAAAACCGAATTGAATAAATCTCACATTCAAGGTGCAGGTTTATTTGAATTGATTCCCAAAGTAATATGTTTAATTATAAAATGTTAATATTAAGATTGTTTTTTCAATGCAAATGTTCAAACTAAAAAATAGTTTCCAAACATTTCAATGCAACTATTTTATAGTTTATCCATTCAAATTCAATTTTTGGTGGCAAAAACTCCCACTGATGAATTCTTTTGTTTGGTTTTTCAAAAGATGAAGGACTCACCTTTCTGTCGTGACTGGCTGAAGGGCAAAATTACTGGCTAGGTGAGGGAGCCGCCACAAGGATTAATATTCCTCAAAAGCCTGGCCATTGTTTTTGATAAATCAATTTGGAAAGCCTTCCGATGGCGGATTACAGACGTGTCTTGGCCCACTTTTATCCCCTCCCCTTTCCCACCCTTCCACCTCAGACCCCTCAAGGGTTTTAATCAACTGAGCCACAAAGACGGGCGCCACAACCTTCAGAAACACGATTTCGCCGGCTTCCACTACTTGAGCCGATCATTGCCATCGCCAACACCGACTCTCCTTTCTCTCCGTCTGTCACCCCCGTTGTTCCATCTATCCTTCATCCCTTTTTTCTCTGTTACGCTGTCCTTGTGCATACCAAGCAGCACTAATGTTAAGTGATAACGTCTTGAGAGGGAGGACACAGTTGCAACGCCGCTTGATGTTTAGATTTTGCGAAGGCTGTCGCGTGAAATGTGGCCTGACAGAAAACCGTTAACACCCCTGACATCTCACACAGGCAATTTTCACAATCCTCTTCTGTTCTGTTTCATTACCCACAAAGATCAGAGCTATGAGGAATATGGAGCTTTACCAAAGAAGTGATAGCACTTGTAACAGCGTTACCAAATAAATAAATCCGTCTCTGTATCAGCTTAGAGGCGGTAAAAGAGGTCAAAAACTGGATACGGTTTGAGTTTGTTTTCTATGGTATTTCACAAGTGTTTTTTTTGCAATTTCTATTCTTCTTTTTTGTTGCCTGTTGTGCATTTTGCCTAAGAAACAGATGTCATCCTACACAGCTGGAGCAGGCAAGGAATTGATCAAAGAATACATGCTGTTTTGCAGCCAGTCCCCTCTATTTGTCTATCTCAATTCACAAATAAAACCCCACAATTTCACAACGATTCAACCATTTGTCAAAATGCAGTGTATTATGGTCTACCTGATATGTGGAAACGGGAGAAGCAGCGATGAAGGGCGTGATGGAGGTCTGTGCAATCATGCGGTTGGTGGCGATGCTGTAAGGCGAAGAGTAGAACCTGAAAGGAGTCAAACAGGGATGTCAAAAGGAGTTCATCATAAAAGATAAACAACATACTACGCAGTGGGAGTGTAGAACACCAATTTTCTGACGAATGATACGATGCAGATACTTCTGAAAGGGGTATGACGGTATCAAGACTGCAAGAATTCCATTGGAAGAAATAGCTTTTGATGATAGGCACAAGAATTAGAAAAATACAAATACACACTGTTTTTGACAATTACTTGCTGAATGATTTGAACATAAGATATTCATATTTTATATTATTTTTAATAAAAAAATCAAGCCTGAACGATGACGATTTAGATCGATGTTTTGTGTTAAACTGTGCTTACCAAATGATTTTGATCAATTTAAATCGATTAGTTATTTCAAAAGAACAAAAAAAGTTTATAAAAAAACAATAGCAATTTTACCTTGAGTGCTGATATTAAACATAATCAAAACCAAGTGGCATTAGGATTATAAAAATATAACTATTCCCTAAAATGTTGACTCGAATTCAATATCGGTTTTATATTTTCATATGTTCATTTTCATCTTTCTTAAAAAAAAATGTCGTGTATTTGCACTTTTAGCCCACGAAATTATCGCTAGTTTGGAATTCTTAACTACAAAACCCCAGGATGCTAGCTTGCTTGTTTAAAGAACCATTACAAAATGAACTTCACAGTTAATTTTCATTTAAGTAAGAATTCACTTCCCATGTCTGAGGAAAAAAACAACAACTAAAATGGTTGCGTTATTGGATACTAAAATTTATCACTCAAAAAAGAGAAGACTAATTGGATTTTTAAAGGTAATTAAAAGGCAATGTGTAACTTAATCTTGCACCTGGGATTTAGCAAAAACATTTGCCATATTGGTGATCTTAAAGTGCATTGTGGCCTTTGTCAGAGAAAAATTGAGTTTTCTCACATAAAACGAGGCTTCATCATCACCACCACATAAATGTTTTTTTTTCTTGTACCAAGACCATGTTGGCTCCCTAGATTAAGGACCAAGCATGTCTGCTGAGCTTGGAGAAAAGTCCATGCATTTAAAGGAGACAAGGTTTGAGTTGAGCTTGGGAAAAGCGGGGTGGTTTGATTTGCTATTTTACTCATTCCCAAGAGTGTGGAGCTTTGTGGTTGTGCAGTCTAACAGTCTGTATTCACCTGACCTAAAAACTAGCAACATAGACATTCTTGTCAAACAAAATTTCATAAAATGTTCTTCCAATAGTAAGAAATGTTATATTTCATGCATATTATAAAGGTAAAGAAATGTTTTGGGGGAAATTTTTTACATGTTTCAATAGCATCATGCCTATAATCCTCTTTAAATAGCACTGTGTAACATTAACATTATTCATTCATCTTCCATACCACGCATCCTCGCAAGGGGTGCAGGGGTTGCTGGAGCCTAACCGAGCTGACTTTGGGCGAAAAGCAGCCTACACCCTAGACTGGTCACCAGTCAGGCATAAGGCACAGAGATAGACAAAACAATATCCGAACTCACAATCACACTGCCACTAGCGAAACTATCGCCTACCCACACTGAAGTCAGGCAATTGAACCTCTGAACCACGAGGTGGCTACGTTAATATTATTTGGAAACTGTTTTGGACTCACAAAAAATAAAAATGTCATTTAGTACCCTTATCACATGTCAAAATTTCTGTTAAAACATTTTATACTTGCTCTTAGTGATAAAATAGTAAAACACTTTGTGATATAAACTCACAAGGACATTCGGGGAAAATGTGGCATTGCTCATACTGCCCTTGAAAGACCCTTTGCTTGTAAGATAGAAAATAAATCTTGTGTAGTGAAAATAGGCTCCATTTTTTTTCCAAATCACAATGGGATTTTTTTACAGTCCTCCTAGTATTACATTTCTACAAATAAACAAAAGTACCATATACATTACACATTGTTTTGTGTAAATATTACCTTTAATGGAACAAGATAATCTATCCGAATAAAAGTATATTTTTGGATGTCATGGTGTTATCAAGGTGATGAATGCTCCCTCTGTATGTGTTGATATTTACACTCACCATGGTTACAGAGGGGCTATAAAAAGTGTTCACAACACTGTTAAAATTATGGGTTATTGTGGTGAAAAAATATGACAAATATGAATTACATCAGATTTTCTTCCTTGTAATATGTATCAACCTGTATCTAATTGAAAAACAAACTAAACAAGTTTAAAAAGAGGCATAAAAATGCTGTTCTTCCAAAAATGGAGAAGAAAATGCAAAAACAGTTTCTTGCGAGTGCCAGTCATTGCTGGTGTGTGATGATAATGTGTTGTATACAGTTTTTGATGAATATGTATAATTCCCATTCAATTTTACAAGGCACTATGATGTACAAATTCTTGGTAGTTGAGGATAATTCATATTCTAAAAGGACTTAGTTTCTTGTGGGTGAATTTTAGAACTCAACCTCCTCATCTTCCATCAATGTGGAGACAAATGTTATTGGTGACTTCAAGAAAGATGTTTTCAGGACCTTGTTTCAAGATGATGTAAACCTTAATCCCTTGAAAAGGCCTTGAGAATTAGGAATTTGCTGCCCTTAAGGAATTGTTAGGATGCACTGACACTTTTGACTCTGAAGATGTTAATGGATTGTGAAGGGGTTGCCTGTTTTCAAAAATATAATAATCATAGTACCTCTTTATTCTATGGGTTTTGTCAATAGAGTGAAACTGAAGGTCTAACAAGGTTTGAATTGTGTTTATTCCATGGGTTTTGTCAATAGAGTGAAACTGGAGGTCTAACAAGGTTTGAATTGCGTTGTATGTTATGTTATGGATTTTCATGATGAAAACATTGTTATTCCTGTCAAATACTAACCAAAAAGAGAATGGCTATATTGATTGAATTTATATTTTCACCGTGACTTTTCACTCAAAATACTGTATGCAAGCAGAACTTTACTTTACAAGCTTAGTTGTTTGTATTAGGTTCTTTGGGAGGTATTACTTTGAGTTTTTGATTATGATCTATTTTTCTCCCTCTTTGTGGCTTGTCATTTTGACTTCCTATTGTTTACCTTGTTGTTTCTCAATGTGAGGCTTACGCGCTAACCACTCATCCAACAGACGGCCCAGACATTTAAAAATATGAATTGTCTATTGTTGTTTAAATTTTTTTAAGGTTCACGACCCCTGAGCTGAACCCTTTGTTCATGCCCCTATATCCCATACCCGTCATGGTAATCTAGTCGTGCCCTGTACCTCCTTGTGTTTCCTCATAAGTTTCATTTCGTTCTTTAAGTTGTTGTTTTGCATTCTGCCCTTGTCTGAAATACCTTTGTTTTGAACTTAGATTGCTTATTAAAGAACTCTTAGTCCATTTCAATTTGTGTCTGGATGTATTTTCCTGCCCTGTCTTATTTGGGAGTGGACTTGTATTAAATGTTGCTGGAGTGTACCCCTCAATAGGATAATGAGTTTAGAAAGAGTAGTTCTAAAGTCTCTTGAGAATGATTGACATATAAAAGTATAGAAAAAGGATGCTTGAGTTCTTCCAATCGGGTTGTGCCTTGGGGAACAATGAAACATGTCGTCATTTATTTCTCCAAGAGTTTTTCATAGAGTCAGGGACTCATAGAGAACGTGGACACGCACATAATGCTAACCTACTTCAATATATTCCCCCTTTAGTGTCCCCCTGCTATTCTTAACCTGACCCTGTCAAATAAACTTGTATCACAGGTTTGTATTGATTACCTTAGTCAAACAAGGAGTTTCAGCCACTACATTAATCTTTATGTATGGCAGTAGTATTGATTGGGTACCCATTTGGCAAGAGGTGAGTGTATTAAAAGATGCCAAGGTCATTCCCTTACCCATTCTGCATTGCAGCAGGATCATATGTTAATGCCATGCCAGTCTGGAAGAGAACAAAAAGGGAATACAAAAGGATTAGTGACAAATTATCGGAGGTCGGTCAGAAATAGATTACATCAAAGCCAATAGAATAGAAGCAGGACACTGGAAGATTACATCATTATGGTCAATTACTCTCTCTCTCGTCTTTTGAACAAGGACTTCTTTCACACCATGTTATGATCCTTTCTAGTTTCTATGCAAAATATATATTTGTCAAAAACAAACAAAATAGGGTGTAACACTACAATATATTTGATTTGTTAAAAAAGCAAGACTTGTGCAAGCAATTAAGCAACAGCTGAGCTACAGCGGAAGTTTGGATAATTTGCATCAGATGTAGGAATCATTGAACACAAATCCATTCCAGACTTAACTGAGTGAGTAAAATGGGATCAAACAGGTATTTTTAATTTCTAACAGCGATACAAAATCTTGAAACATGGAAAGGAAACCACATAATGCATTAAAAATATATTTTTTATGTTTATATTGGTAATGAGAGGCTTTATTGAGTGTTTTTGGTACCAAATACTGCAGTCAACTAACCCCTATGCCTTAATGTACCATGTTTTTTCTCGGAAAAATAAAAAGAGCAACTTGAAATCATTTTCAAATGTGGCTACGGATTTAATTAATGCATTTAGTTACTTTTATTATGTATCAACATCAAATCCACCAAAGTAGTAAAGCATTTTATCTGAGTTTGATTAGGAACAGATTGAATTGAGTGTCTGAGGGTAGAGCATTCGTTCTATTTATGACAGTTGTGGTCAAAACATGAAGGCTCACAATAGGCGATCTAATCCTTTAGAATTAACTGTTGGATGCTGTTTGTCATTGTATGCGATTAATTACAAACAGGTCATGCTATAACTCACATTTAAACATGTGAATCATTGCCCAGCCTAATAATAGAAACACACATCAAGGCCAAATTTGAAAGAAAATACACATGATAATTTAACAAAGTGATGAAGGATGATTGTAATCATGCACATTTAACCTTTTATGATTGAAATAGTAAAACACCCTTGGAGAGTTACAAAATTAGTCTGGTTAGAAGTGCGACTATGTGTGGTTATGTCTAATTCCCCCTCTGAGGCTGGTAGAAAATCATGTGCAGTACAAGCTGTCTGCATTCCTGAAGTTTCTCTCCCAGAGGAGAGCTAATCCGATTTCTTTTTAACCAGAGGTTGCTGAGGATGGCAGATTTCATCAACATAAACACATATTCACATGCAAACAGAGGCATTCACCTACACATCCACACACAATTACCCTTCCTCTACTTGTATTTTTTTCCTCCACCAACAGGGAGTGTCTTCATCTCGCCTTGACTCCCAATTCATCCTTTAAACTACCATTTCCACATCATTCTGTACAAATCTTTTGGCTTTCTTCCCCTTAAAGCAGGGGGCTAGGAACGTCCGGCTCGCAAGCCACATTTGGAGCCAACTATGGTCTGCAGGCAGACAGAAACCCGATGCGATAGCCAGCCAATTAAAGGGAACAATGACAACTATTCACTCTTATATCTATTGGCAATTTAAATTGTCCAACCATCCATGTTTTTGGGATGTGAGAGAAAACCAGAGTACTCGGAGAAAACCCATTATTTATGAGTATATATATACTCTATTTACAAGATTAATTCGTTCTAGAAGTGATTTTATGACCTGAATTGTTCATAAGTAGAGTCTTATTTTGCATGTACTTTCCCTAATCCGTAGGAACGACAAAAAGATTGAGAAAAACATGACTTATTATGGAATAAAAATCAATAATACATGCGAATACATTTTCTATTGGGTGGAAAGGGTGGAAGGGCGAGTATGTAGTAAAGAGAAATCGGGCATGGGTGAGGGAGAAGAAGCCAAACATTTGCCATCAAAGAAAAAACATGAGCACTTAACAATTTAAAATTATGTTATGTTTAGTAAAATATCGTTCTCACGATGAATTCCTATGACAATTATCATAGTTTTCCCAAATTATTCAAGGCATATGTGCCTTACGTCTGCACAAAGGTACGAGTCCACTTCTTTTGCATTGGGAATAACTTTGTTTGGGCCCATGATGGAAACAGCAAGACTAAAGTTGCAAACTCAGAAAAAACATCATGAAGACACAGCTTCCTTCTAGCCAATGGGAACCCAGGGAGGTACACACATACGTAAATACAGAATACTTCAAGGGTATTTTATGTTTTGGGCGATATTTTAATTTTTGAGTCTTTGCTTGTTAATTTTCTTTCATACTCTGAGAGAAAATTCTTCCATTTAAGCTCTCCGTAACCTGAATATTTTGTATGTAGAATGTTTGAGAATAGTATATGGGATTTTGCCCTTGCTCAGTCAAAAATGTTCCCAACCCTTACCCTAAACTTCCACTTCCCCTGAGCTATAGAGTGGTGGGAACACGGGTTACTCATTAATAAGAGAGCAAGGGGTGGGATTGGTATAAAAAGGACAACTCCTCAATATATGATAAAGCTCTTTCTCCCACTTGTGTGCAATTGTATTTAGTTTGAGAGAGCATTATCACCACCACTTTTGATAACATATAAGGCTTTAAGATCCCATTTTTCTTTGAAACACCAAATGCATTATGCACTCCAACCCTTATTATCATGCATTTTTCTACTCGTGTGTCCACATTCTCACTAATAGCAGCTGGGGACATGAGCAGCTGTCTGCTGCACATGAAACCTCCCCTAAGTGCTGCCCTTGGTTTGATGTGCTGATGAATTCCACAGCAAAGCATCTTCTGACCAGGGACTCAGCATGGCCAATGAGGGATTACTGATGCAGTCAGCTTCTGGGCTCTGCTGCTGCAATGAGGATAAACAGAGTAGCTATGACAGGCTAAGTATGCTGCTGGTTGACCCCCAAAACTTTGAAACATTGTAAAAAGCAGCAGTGACCAGGCTTCAAAAGGGGAACTGAACTCTCAAGAAATGTATACAACTTGTTTGAAGACTAACGACTTTCAATTCCTGTCCCTAATATACAACACCTCTAACTCACAGAAAACAGCAGTGCTTGAAACACAGTCATCTGTGAAATTGAAGCAAAGCCAAAAATGATTTTTTTCTGTGTTTCTTTGAACTTTTTGCAGCTTTGATGCAACACTTCCATCTTTACCAAAGCGAGTGAAGAAAATTCAATTTAAAATCAGAAGAATGTAAATTGAAATTTGCCCAATAAATATGCAGCTTTTGACTGTAAATAAATGTATCCATAGGCAAAACTACAGTCAACATTCTCTCATTCCAAAACCCAAAGAAAAATGCCTTTGCTGTATCTGCATTATCACCCTCTTGCTACTGTGAGAATAACATTTCCCGAACACGTGATGAATAAAGTTATCCAATCCAAAAAATTGGGATTTTGAACCCAAGAAGCAGACACAAATTGGTCTGAAACCTCAATAAAGAATGACTAACTACTAACTAAAATGGGCTTGAGTTAAGAAAGTCCTTGAAAAGTATTGATACAGCAAACTTTAATTAAGAAGTTAAAGCTTAGGCAGTATTACCAGGCACAGATATATTGCTTGGATCTGTATTTTATATTACTTTATTTCACAATTAACAATATTTTTGGTCATGTGTTTTTGGTTGTTGGCTGACCAATTCTGTGTTTACACCTACTAGTAAAAATATGTCTAAAAACAAGCCCTAATATCTTATTGAAATTAAACTTTTTACAGGATTTTTTCTTATTTCAACTAGAATGGAATTCTTTCAAATAAAACTAGACATTCTTTTTAAGACTATTGTTTTGTATTTTTGCATTGCAAAACAACATATTATTGTCAGTGATTGTTGTTCTCTTCTCAGAAATCAATGTGGTTGTCTTTTTGGTTCACATTTCATTTCTCTCATGCCGTGTGTACGGTGGGATACTTGTATTGCTGTCTTTTTCGGCTATTTGCGTTCCAAGAGCTCGCCAACCACCACTTGATTTGACTCCACCTTAATGTTCTATCATGTTTGGCTTTCTACACAAGGTTAAACTTACAGGGACGGACAATTTTTTAACCACATTTCACTGCGCCATTTTAAGGATTTACGTATTAAGACTTCTTTCATGTCAGCAGTGAATAAGCCTGTAATTTAGTCAGTTTTAGAGTCCAGAAGGAGGAGCAGGGTGGACAATATCATGTCAAGAGGAGTGTTAGTGGGTCTCTTAGTTCTTGAGCCAAGATATGCGAATCATCCAAGTCTTCCTCTTACAGTCTCTGGAAACTGGGTAGGTTTAGAGTGTTTGTAGGTGGAGTCTTTAGCTTTTTAATATCATGAGGTCAAGCAGCAGCAAGCAAGCATCAGTGCTTTCCATTATGACTTGTGAATATTGACTGATTACCATTTTACAGCCTTTTTGTAACTGATTCTTGTTTCTAAGTATATGGCAATACAGTTTTAAACTGCCAATTGAAACAAAGTACAAATGAACCTTGATTAAACAGATCCAAAGATAACAGACTATTCATTTAACAGACAAAAGGCAAAAAATAAACATCTTTAAAAGACTGTCACAATTCAGGTGCTGTTGTTTGCTATTTTTTGTGTATTTCTGCCACTTTTATCTTATTGTGGTATTGTAGAGTATGTTATCTGTCTAAAAAGATTTAAGTAAAGAGGCCTCAAAGTTGTCTTTGTTTTCTGTAGCCCATGTAAGATAGACGAAGTAGATATAATGGACGTTAAGCTTTTTGCGATTAAACACTGATCATGGCTTCCAAATCGTTTCACATATTTCAGCTACAGAAAGACATCCACTCTCAGTGTAGAATTTGTAAATATTACTTGGCAGAGAAAATATGAAACAAATAAACTTGGGTAAGACTGTAAGAAGCTGTTCTCAGTTCACAGATAGCAGAAATGGTGGGGGATAAATACTGAAAATAACAGCAGGGTTATTTTTCTTTCCATTTTGTTGCTGAAGGGAGTCTGATTGCACACTGCCTGATTGCACAATCCATGACAGAGTCCACACACGCTTTTTTCCTGTGGACAACACGTCTGACCCTGTCCACGAATGGATTTGGAAGGTTGAGGGTGGGTGGGGGGTCGGTGAAGCAACGTGATTTAGGTTAAACACGCTTCACTGGCTTATAGGTGTGAGAGGGCTGCTGAACATGTGATGGACAGACACACACACATGCAGACAAAACGGCAGCATGTTTTTTTTTTCTGAAATAGAAATACTGCTTCTTCCCAATACCCAACCTTGATGTTAGTTCACAACTGTCAAGCCCACTTACATGTGTGTTGGGGTGTTTAGCATGTGTGTGTAGAAGGTAAAAATGACTTAGTCAACAGCATGCATGGGCAAGGATGGCACTTACCTCGCCTTCTCTGTGCCATGGCCTTCCATTCTGAGGATACTTGCTCTGACTTTGGCGCTTCTTTTGGCCTCCGTCGGCAAATTTACACAGCAATGGCTCCGTGGGAGCTGCAGAGGGAGAGAACAAAGCCACGTTACAGACGACATACTGTGACCTCAACTGTGGCCCTTTGAACTGAACTCCAGAAATCTTACTCTACTCCATATCACCCCCTCTTCCTTGGCCTTCAATAGAGCTCTCAGGCAAAATTCCCAGATGCCTGAAGTTGGCAAGCTCACCCAAAACCCATCCCAAGTTGGCAGCATTTGAAAGAGTGTTGGAGGGTATTGTTGAAATAATAATCACATTAATCACTCTTGTAAATACCTCTGAGATTGATGTGTGGGACCGATTTGTCAGCCGTAGCTTATGTCTAAAAGACGTTCCTTTTTGCTATAATCCCGCCTTGTTTTACTTAAACAAGTGTGGCTTTTATTTAAAATGTTATTCTTTCTTTTCCTACTGTGAAGCCATGGAAAATTTGCAGTGCCATTTGAGTCAAACAGTTGTTAACATAAAATGAAAATGACATGACATTAAGGATTTAGATTAGAATTAGTCATCCAAATTGCTCATGAACATGATGCATGTCTGCAGCCTAAAGGGGGTACCACGTGAGTATGTGCTTGTTTTAGACCATTTATATTACATTTAAGTGCATTTTTTTGTTATAGTTGGTTTGTACATTGTGAAGAAGTCTTGTATCCCAAAACATGGTAGCAAATAATTAGAGTTGGATTATATGGACGTGGTGCGGTGAAGAAGTGGTTAGCATATAGGCCTCATAGTTGTTTGGTCGGGGGTTTGATCCCAGGTTGGTCCCTACTATGTGGAGTTTTCATGTTTTTTTCTGGGCTTGTATAGGTTTTTTCAGGGTACCTCGTTCTCCTCCTACATCCCAAAAAAACATGTATAGTAGGTTGGTTGAACACTCCAAATGCCTCTAGGTAATAGTTTGAGCATAAATGGTTGTCCTTCTCCTCGTTAACTGCGATTGGCTGGCCACCAATTCAGGGTGCCCTCAGGCACCAGGCAGGGGACACCCTGAATTGGTGGCCAGCCAACCGCAGTTAACGAGGAGACGGACAACCATTTATCCATATTTACATATAACCATTTATATATATATGATATGCGTGTGTGTGTGTGTGTATTTAGTAGTGTATTTTTTTATAAGGGAGTTATGAGAGACTGTGAACAGCAAAGACAGAGCCTGGTGGCCATTCCTTACCCAGAATCAGACCAGGTTGGAAAATACACCAGAAACATCTATCGAGTACCAAGCAACTACTTATGGTATTCATTTGAGAATCAAACCAAAAATTGTAAATGCAACGATGATAATATGGACAGCCTAAGAAACCTATGATGCATCTTGGGTTTTTTTTGTGGATATTATAGCCACTAACTGGAAAAACCCAAAGTAAAGGCCAGTGTTCATTGTCATAGAGTTTATCCACACAGTCCTGCAGTGCACCTGATGCCCTATATAGGACCTGACAACTCCCCTGTCATCACATTCGTATTACTAGTCTGGAAACTGGAGACAACACAGACTGGTGACAAGGTTGCCTGTAGGAGGTAGAGGTGAACAACAGGATATTTCGCTGTGGTTGTGCCAGAGATGACACCAACAGAAAGAACTGCTGACATTTTAATCTCTACTCACAGATGTTAAGAGGCAGTTTGGATAGTAAAATGTGTTATTCTTCTGAAAGGAAAATAATGCTGGATGGATTGATGAAAAAGAAAAATCAGGGAAAGTGAAAAGAGGATATGACAAAGGGGTAGTTCAGCTGAATCAAATTATTTGGGAATTAATGAGGAAGCATGATATGTGGATATTTTTTTTTATATCATTTGGTAAAACAGTACAATTTTAAGACATTGCAAGGCTGTAGTAGTGTTTCTCAACTATTTTCTCATGCCACAGCCAAGCATATTTAAAAATAAAGGAAAATATTTGGGACGTACCAGTCCTTGCAGCTACTACAAATCCTATCAATTTCCGTCAAAATTGTTATCAGTATGCAAGCTTGTTAGCAACATTTGGCATGTTTTCGATGAAAAGATAAATGAATAAAATGAACGTTATCAAAGTGCAATGTCTAAACGTCATGCCTCAAATTACTTGTTAACCTGCAGGGCGCTGCAAATATTTTTAGATACAATAATTACACCAGTCTGTCCCCATATGCTACCTTAATCTGAGTGAATTTAAGATCTATATTTGGATTCTTAGTCCCTTTGTCTCAACTGTCTCACTACGGTTTTCTTTTCATCCATGTAAAAGATATACATGTTTCCTTTTGTCTTTCGAAGTTATATTCTTTGCACTTCATGTATTACGCTATGCATGTTGCGTGTCTGCGCTTGTTATATTTACCATTAGATTAGATTAGATTAGAATAGATTAGATAATTCATCCCATATTTGGGAAATTTCATTGTCACAGTAGCAAAAGGGTGAGAATACAGACACAGAAGACATTTTAGACATACATAAATAGGTAATAAATAAGTTAAGAAATAAGTACATATATAAATAAATGAATAAGTGTGTTATACATAGAGATAATATTCTCTGCTTAGTCTCTGTGACATTGAGAGTGAGAGAAGGTTGCTTTGTGAATCAATCTGCAATCGGGTGGTTTTAAATTAGCGAGATAAAAGTGCTATGCAGGAAAACAAGAAAATATTTTAATGTGGAACAGTTTAGTCCAAAATTATTTAGTTTTAATCATTAAATGAGTCTTAATATTTTATTTTTAAATACTCTGACAATATTCTATCATTTAATTAATCTGCAAAAACATGATAGTGGGACTTTAAATACATGCTCATGTGTACTTACTGGGTTAAGCAGAAAAATAAGGATACTAGGTGGAGGAATGGAAAGGTGTTTTGACTCGTGAACATTTTTCCAAGGAGAGGAAAGCCAGAGCTTTTAAACTTTGATTACTTGACTTCTTGAATTTGCAAAGACCTGAGCACATAACTTCTTTTTGGGCACTTAAGCAAAAAGCTTTAGTAAAAGGAAACTTAATTTAGTTCAGTGAGATGTTTGGTTAAAGGTGTCTGCAGGTTCTTCCCTAGAATTTATTTAAGTTAAGGATCTCTGAGAAGCCATTTGGACAGCTTTATCCGTTTTTATTGCAAGGACGTGTTGGAGAGCACAGGGATAAGGAAGAAAAAAGAAGACATTGTTTTATTGGAATTCAGATGTTCTCTGACGCCGCTTGAGGGTATCTCTAATTGGATCAACAACTGTCTGATTCCCATCAGCCAGCTTGACCTGTCTGCCCACGTTGGGGAGGCAAGTATTTATGGGAAAGAGATGGTGAGGAAAGGGAGGGCATACAGACAAAAACAGGAAGACAATCGGAGAAGCAACTAGAAACGACAGATTTCTAGAATTATCTCTTAATTAGGCAAGGAGTTTATGTGAGAGTGGACACAGCGCCCTCTTAAATGAAGAATAATTGTGGCACCATCCACTTAAGTAGGGTAACAATCCGTAAAATGACAGTCAACTTGCTCAATGTCCATTGTGACTTTAGTGCCTTTTAGTAAAAATGCATACTACAACAACTAAGTTTTTCCAGCAGGCAGATTATGCTTAATACTTTGAAGAGTTTGTTAGCACAATTAAATTGCATGTTTACCAGAAGTTAGATGATCTCTTACTCCAAATTTTGAGGTGTTCTGAAAGGAATTTCCTATTCCCAGTGATGTGATACTGTAGACATTTCTTGCCTTGTTTTGTAGCCCAATTAATAATGCTCTAAAGCCAGATTAATAAATTGCAAACATCAAGCATGGAAAATTATAGTCATTGAATGTCAAATTACTGGGCGAACAGTGTTGTTTTCCTCGTCAGATGGAAATCACACACCAAATTGCTCCATGAGTTTTATGAAATGATTATTTAATCATCTAAGATCGTAGCAATATTTTCTACATTTTTAGTACATTGCCACAATTAACACTGAAAAGGAAAAATAAGAGTGACTGTGCAGTTCAGAATGCAGTTATTTTTACTAACACAGCAGCTGCTTTGCCATTTGAAGGATACCAAACATTGAGCAGCTTTGGGATGACAAACATGCAATTGTTTCCAGTTACTTGAAGAAAAACAATGTGCCAGATTTATATTTAAAAGGACAGGATAGATATTTACTTTGCGAAGTATATATAATTTTTGTATTTTATGAATTGTTTAAATAAAAAAATCAAGGCTGTATACAATATATACCATAGGTTCGGTGAAATGAAGAACATTTATCACATTATATAGCTGTTTATCAATAGAATGATGTTGGGAAAATTCTTAAGTTCAATACAGTATATTTATTGCTTGCTGATACAAAAACTGCATTTGCAATGATCAAATTCTCACGACTCATCAAAAATCACTATGGCTTTGCAAGTTTGTGTCCCAAGATGGGCCAGGGTAAACATCAAGGAAACAACTGTGAATAAAACATCTTACCAGATCGCAAGGCCTTTATGACAACTAATATTGAATTGTGTTATAGAGAATATTATAAGTATTTTATATAGTCTTTTGGTCACATTACCAGTTCACAACACTCTTGCCTGTTGGCTACATTGGCGCATTTATGTATTCATGCTTTAATTGAATAAAATGCGGGAGTACCAAACAGTCTTTATCAGGTGTTTTTTTTCTGAAGATATGTTATAATAAGTCCAGCAATATATAAAATAAGTGCCAGTGTTTACCACATTGTGGAAGACCTTTATCTCTGACTTTCAACAATAAACACATTGAAGCTGAGCTACTTGTCCTAGTATAAATGATTAAGAAGGGAGAGAGCCCTACCTGGTGACGGTACAAAAAACAACCCCGAGGCATAGGGGTGCACATCAAACTTATCACAGAATTCAGTCATGGCTAGAAGTTTTGAAACTGACACAAATATTACATTTTCACAAAGCCTGTTCCTTCAGCATTTTTAGGTGTTTCCCAGATGTTTCTGTGATTAAATGACTTTCAATTAGAAGCATATCACAAGCATCAAAAGCTTGTATTGAGAATTACAGGCAATAGGTTAAAACGTTCAGCGTTGACACTTCTTTTTCAAGACCTCTGCAATTTTCCCTGCCATGCTGTGGATCAACTTCTGAATCAAATCCTGACCGATGGCCGTCTATTTTTGCATAATAAATGCATGCTTTTTGATTGTCCACGCACCTATTGAGGATTGACTACAAGTTCCCAATGGGATTAAGATCTGTAGCTTTTGATACTTGTGAAATGCTTCAAATTAAAAGTCATAATAGCATAAAAACATGTGGCAAACACCTAAAATCATTGAAGGAACAGACTTTTGAAAATGTAATATTTGTCATTCTCAAAACTTTTGGCCATGACTGTATACTGCACACAAGGGCCACACTGCCCTTGCATCCTACACTACAGAAATTAAAAGTCCACAAAGATGTCTTGCTGACAGCAAGGAAACATGGCCTAGTGACATGGCACAATCAACTAAATGTGGCAGTGAGAAGAAAACATGGTGACAATGGGGTGGAAGATTACATTAAATCGGTGAGCAGGCAATACATTGGAGAGGCTGAATGCTACTTCCGTTGAACACTCTAAATTGTACATAATGTAACAATAGTTGTTTCGCATAAAGCATGTATCCAGCGATTGTTTAGTACTCTGCTTCCTCACTCAAAAAAACAAGAACAACAACAACAACAACAACAAAAAACCCTGCAAGATTAGGATTTGACTAACCGCAAAACCAGTGATGTATTATGACAGACCATCAGAATGAGAATTGTCCTTATTTCGCTGTATTGACATTGATCTGTCACTGCTCCAATTTTCCTATAGAGGGCTTCTATAGCACACCCAGTTTTAACTGGCAATGATATTATGGAAGAGCCATGAACGTGGGTGGCAGAGGCCTGATCGATGAGCTGCTGTAACACTTGAAGAGTGATGTGATGTAGGTTACCGCTGACATGCTAATCCATCTCCTATAGTCTGTTTTTGTCTCACCCTCAGTCTGACTGTCTAGTATCTATTCATCCATATGGTTCTCAGTTCATGAACATTATTTTGATTGAGATGGGGTGCGTGTTAATGCTTGTATTTGTAGTTTTGAATACTTAAAAACTTAAATTCCATATTTTGTATCAAAATTTATGTATTCATTTTCTGTTGCGCTTATCCCTGCAGGCGCTTTAGGGTTGAGGCATTTTTTGAATTGGTTGGCAGCCAATCATAAGGCAAAATGACACAAATATACATTCACATGCACTCTCATACTTAAAATCAATTTCAACCAATCTATGATGCCTGTTTTGGGGATGTGGAGGAAGAAAATGTCTTTACTCCGCATTCCCAAAACATTTAACTCCACAAAGGAAGGTTGGAACTAGTGATGTCTCGATCTGATGTTCAGTATAAGTATAAGTTATTTTGGGAGTATCGGTCAGTATTGGATTTTGTCAAAAGATCTGATCCAATCTAGTAGTAGCGTGTGTTTTCAGTACTATTGAGAGTTTTGACTTCAGTAAATTAGGCAAACACATCTGCTGGGTGGGGCAATTTCTCTTACTGTAGAAACTAATGATGATGGCAACAGAGAATGGTGTAAAGTAGAGCATTTCTTGTTAAAGGGAGCCTAGGTGGTATGTACTTTAATACTTAGACTTGAAGACATGATATTTTTTTGCATTATTTTGAGAGGATACATTTTTTTTCCCTCAGAATCTCTGCATCTGTTGTGAACTGGTAAATATTTACCAGCGGTCAAACAGCCACTTTTCTATCCAGAAAGTTTGACAAAGGAGCATTTAAAACAGAATGTGCCAATCATTTAATTGAGATGGAACTGAAACAAGTAGTTTAAGGTTGTTCAGTTGTCAGGTCATGTTTTAAAAGGGGCCATAAGTTATTGCTGGAGTCACACATACACTGGACCATAACGGCCAACATGTTAGTTCCAGTAAAATCGGTCCCTTTACACAGCTGCATAGTGTGGTAATTACATGAGCCACATTGTACTTGGCTCAGAATAGATGAGACTAAAAGCACTATTTATGTAGTGGATTCAAAATAACAACCCAGCTAAGAAAACAACACATTTGGCATTTAGTTATGTACTTAAAACATGAATTAAGTGGGCCAAGTAAACTCACTGGGCCTGAAGTTTTTAGTACGCCAGAGTAAATCATTTGAATGCAGGTCACATTTCACCTTTTAAGATTTGTTGACAGTAACACATTAAAGCAATCAAATATTGTACATGTAAAACCTTTTTCATTATTTTTTTTACTCCTATGAATAATCTTTGGAAAAATTCTGTATCTAAGGAGTAAAAAAATATTTGTATAAAATAAATACATAATTTTCTAACTTAACTTATACTTTTTTTCCTTTAGCCTTTAGGTGCCTAACTGCAATATTGAATTTTCAACTCTCCTTATTTTTGTTCTTTTTGTTCCCAGACTATTTTAGCTGTGGTGGACAGTCTGTGCCTTTGGGCTTTTCTTGTGTTGTTCCTGTCTGTGTCACTGCCTGTGTGGGCTGACGCTGAAACTAACCAAGTATTATAACATCACCGACGCCTCCAGTGACCTAAGAGACCTCCCATCTACAGAGATGAATCATGCAGATTGTAATTCAGTCTAACTGCCCAAACAGACTGATATGTATTAATATATAAATCTATACAATAAATTATAAAATAAAATACTTTAAGTACTGCACTCAAAGTGAAAATAGTTCCTCTCCACTTGAGTATAAAAAAATGGTTATTAGAAACTTTAGTCCAAGTCCTTTTCTTCAGATTCGAGATCCATTGGATCATTGATGCAATCTTCAATGGGTGCCATAGGGGTAACAGGAGGAGCTTCTTTCTGCGAGAGTTTTTCGGAGCTCAAGGAACATGGCGAATGCCGTTTCTTTTCTAGTAAAAATCTGCTTTTGTACAAGGACATGACACTGTCTAAATGATTGTTAAATTCAATGGCTACAACCATGTTGTCATCAATCTCCTGGACCTGTTGTTGCAAACTTCGTGCAATATTGAAGATCTCGTACAGATTGTAAGACCATGTTATCCACCTTCATCTTCATTGTTGTCCTCATCTTTTTCTTCCCCACTCCCCAAAGGGATCATTTCAACAAGGTCCTCATTGGATCCTTTTGCAGTGTGTTGACGTCCTTTCTATGGTGTAAATCCCTCATTATACTAGTTCTTTTTTATTCCTAGTGGTTATCACTTGCTTGGTATTTAGAAAAGTATATTTTTTCTCTTTTCCGAATGTTCACCTTCTTTCTTGGAATAACGCATGGTAGATTCATTTATGCTGCAATGGCATGCTTTGCCTTCAGCATATTTGGCAACGTCACTTTTTCGGTCACGGTCATCATGTCTGTTTTTTTTTCTGGGGTTAATTGGATTAGGAGACATTTTTGACGGCAATTCAAAATCCAAAGATGGAATAGGCTTGGTTTAGTCTTTCTCCACAGGTGATTGCGTGATTCAAAATTCTATCATAAGTAAACCGGAAAAGACAACGCGTCATTTTTGGCCTAATATTATTTGGCGCATCATTCGTCGAAAATTAGATATCGCTTCTTCTTCAGCGCTGAGTGCTACCCAATTCAGCGCAAAACAAGAAGTGCAGCCCTGAATTATGTCATTTTTCATCCTCGGTGTTTCGCATAAGAGTTTCAGCGTGAATTTTTACATTTTTATGAACATATTTGATTTGGATACTTAATATAAAAAAATGCAATGTATACTGAAACCGCGAATGTTGAAGCCACGAAGTGGTGAAGGATGACAGTAGTTCTTATTTTACAATGATTGACGGTTGATGGAATGAATATGGATGCATTCAAAGACAAGCTTGTCGTGAAAGCTATATTTTGAGCAGCACTGCTTGACATTTAAAGACTTACGTAAATTCTCACCCAAGGTGCATTTCAAACAGCTTTCTATTGTTGGCCAAAGAGGAAATCACATGAAAAAAATGGATTTTAGAGGCTAAATTTAAATGGTAGCGTGCTGCCCATTTATTATCACCATGAGTCCAGGGATTTGAAATGACTTTTCACTTAACCTTAACCTTTAGGCAACCACTGCCTGTAAATTGATTATGGCAGCTCAACAGTGGCATTAAATATGCTTGAAAATGAATGCAAGAAGCAGAAGCATGTTATATTCAAAAGGAGTAGTGCTCCCTAGTGGGCTAACTAGGTTTCCTTTCAATGAACGATCAGTAAGAAAAATACAGACAGGGAGGAAAATCAAATTATGGGACGATAAATGAATTCCAAAAAAAAAAGATCCTTCAGTACTTTATCCAAATAGGATCAATACACCACAGCCTGACTATAGTGTGGGATGAGGGCACAATCATATTGTAGCACTACCAGTCGGATCAATTATGTCATTGTTGATTGACGATCAATGCTGGCGTTGTTGATTAATGGTCAACCGAAACGAGGGCAGCTGAATGTTAAAATGGGAGCCTGTGTGTGCACACAGGTGACCCCTTCACTAGTATAGCCGTATAGGGATCAATAGAGTGGAGGCATTCCTGATTGAGGATCAGGTGACTTTTTGACAGAAGAGAGCAGCTTCAGTATGTGTGAGAAGATTTGCTTGGCTGAAATGACAGTGTCCCAGCTGTCAGCAGTGTTGCAGAGTCTGTAATTAACGTCGAGTTGAAAGGAGTTATCCACTAGTTGACAGAAGCTGCAGGTGCAGCTCTCTTTGTTTTTTGTCGTTCTTAAAAGAACAGCTACACTTATACACAACAGTGTGTGGGAAGACCTGCTTTATATTTGATAACCATTTGGTCTTGTAATAATATACTGATCATACTAAAGACAATCTCAATAGTTGGGAATGCAATCTTTGCGTTGGTGTCAAACTGAGATACGAAACTGTCTCATTTTTACATGATTTTCTTTTCAAATGAACTCTCAATTAAGGAATATTCGTCCAAGATTTACATCATTAAGGAGTGGTTTTGTATGTGCATTGCAAAGACAGAAAAATTACAAAATGTTGATCACTTTTAGTTTGTTAATTGATCCTTCTTTCAGATAAATGATGAGTGGGTAACAAAAGAAAACATTGTCCCTTTGACTTAAAGATCGCAGGCCTTACAAGTTGTGCTTGTATAGTATTATTTTCTACTCTAGTTTTGTAATACTTGAGACCTCTCTGTGGCCATATTTCTAATATTTAAACTTGTCTTGTTCTGGACTACTAAAGATTTTGGACACATATACTTTGTGACTCTTGGTATTTGTTAAAAGTGGTACTACAAAACCACATTCAGCTTTTCTTTCAGTCTCTAGTCATATTCCATAATGTTTCATTAATATAACAAATGTTTGATATTTTTATAGTTGGATAATGGCAACCACGAATAAATGTGGTTAAAACATGGTCTGATCAAGCAAATGGAAAAAATGATGTTGAAATGATGAGCATCATCATTTCCCTGATCTTTTTAAAGTCGTTTATTTACACTGGTGAAATGTGTACTTCGATATGTCAGTAGTAGAAAGGAAGTAGTGTTACTAAGCTTTGACAGCAAAACATGTCTCGTCTTCAGCTACATTGACAGATTTTATAAACCTCAAATTTGAAGAAAATCATATTACAGTGCCAACTACATAGAATCCGATTTTAAAATACTATATTTACAGCTTTGGAAAACTTGCCAAAAGAGCATTGAGGTCATTTTTTCCATTTTTTTTCAACCCCGGTTGCAGGTTTCAGTAAAATAGCACACACAAATAGTTTCAAAGCTGGAACTTTCTCAAAACTAATTCAGTTTGGATTTTGAGGGTTTACTATGTTGAATTAAATGACAAATTGTTTTTAGGGTTGAGATGATTGGCATTGTTTGAATTGGAAAGATGTCATGGCATTATTATAATTAAAAAGCCTCAAATTGTTGTCCTCATTGACTCAGATAGAAGACGTGCTGTGTGAACTTCAAACAGTGTATTAAAAATACTGCAGTCGCAATTCAGTCATTTTCAGGTATATTCTCTTTGTTCTCAGACACACTTGACACAAGCCTCACTTTCTAAAACTCACATTGTATGATATGTTGGGTGCGCTTGTCTCAGACATTCATCACCGGATGACATTTCTATGTTTCCAAGTCAGCTTTAAGAAATACAATCATGAAGCTTTTGCAGTTGATGGCAAATACAACTCAAATAATACCACATATGCTCACAGGCCATGAAATTAAGCACAGCTGTTTTAGAGCTGAATAACTATATAATTATTCATCTTTAAACTATGTATACATGTAATAATAATGTTTAATAATGGAGATTAGGTTTTCTGGTGCTGCACTAAATCATAGTAAGACTAAGACACTTTTCTTATTTAGTAAATTAGACAGCCAAAATAGAAACATGTCTCAGCAGGATATGATTCTCTCCATACTGCTGTGAATTGCAACTACCATAATGAACACATGGTTAAATTAATTTCTCGCTGACAGCACAAATCTAAACTGAATAAGGGCAGGACATCTGATGCTGCATTTTTATTGGATCTAGTTTCTAGTCAGTAACCATCCAGCCATGCATTTTCTTCCACTTATCCTCATTATGGTCATGTGTGTGCTGGAGATTTTCCCAACTGATTCCAGCCAAAGTACAGGGGCTATAATTTCATGACTGTGACATTCATTCATTCATCATCCATACCGCTTATCCTCATAAGGGTTGTGGAGGGTTCCAGAGCCTATCACAGCCAACCACGGTCAGCAGGCAGAGGACACGCCATATTGGTTGCCAGCTAATTGCAAGGCAAAGTAAAGCAAGCAATCTCATGGTGTAGAGGTTCACTTGACTGAACTGTGCGAGCAGGAATGGGTTCGATTCCCGCTGGTGGTGGTATGACTGTGAGTGCAGATGGCTGTTTGTCTTTCTGTGTGCCCTATGGCTGACTGTGAACCAGTCTAGGGTTTAGTCTGCCTTTCGCCCAAGGTCAGCTGGGATAGGCTCCAGCAACTCTTACGAGGATGTGCAGTATAGAAGATAAATGAATTAATGAATGAATGAATGACTGAATCATTCTCCTATTAGTTCATTGATGGAACAAAAACAAATGTAAAAGAACAGTCTGTACTGATTGTTGGAAAACCCAATGTTTCAGAGACATTTGTTCTTTTAATTAATCATCTTAAGTGATCATGCATCCAAGTAAAAATGACTATTTGGGCAAAATAAGAGCTTATTTAAAGTCTGCCTGACTTTCTCAGATGTAATGAAAGGCTCTGTTTTTCTCAGTTGGCATTAATGGATCACAATCAATATGGAAGAGCCATGTTCTCCACGTGTCCTGACCCCTGGGGAAACAGTGAGTACTAATGTGGGAGGAGAACATCGATATCTCGTAGCTTCCCAAGCCTTAGTGAGCTAAAACATAATGCTTCTACCTGCAAAGTTGAACACTTGCCCGTAAAAGAGTCATCATTGTGGTATCAAGGACAGAGGAAGTAGGTTGAAGAGTCAATATGGATCATGAATGAACTATCTTGTGAAAAATAAGAATAAAAGCTTAAGATACAGACAAATAAGAAAGTGACACAAAAAGCACAGCGCACATTCCAGCCAAGCACACCATCGAATCGGTCTATCATTCATCACCAACGGCAACCATCCCACCAGCGGCCACAGCGAACAACCTAATTGGAAGAGCTGATGAGGTCTGATGAGGCCGGTACTTATTGAATTCCCTGGCCTGTTATTTAGATAATGCTGAAGAGGAACAGCCTCCCCTCATCTTTTCTATTCTTTGTCTCAGCAGGGGGCTGCTGGCTAAACCACAATTGTTTGTAATGGCTGTGAGAACAGAGAAGGTTTCTCCCTGTGAGCAAATATCTAACACTCCCCGTGGTTGATTTTACACAATTATGTGCCTATTTCCGGTTACCCAATCCCGAGAATCATTGGAATCCCTTTTATCCTGTTTGCCTCCCAATGTGGATAGACAATTATTCATAAATTAGGCTCCAGCACCCCCCTAGTGGGGGATAAAGCTGTTCAGAAAATGAGATGAGACAAACCAAAATGCAACTTTCACTTTTTTTCCTAATAGTTGATCTTCAACACCCTTATAGATATTTATGCTTATGCTTTATTTTCTAGACTATCAGTCCCTTTTTTTCTTGTTCTTAAAATGTTTTTTTTATATTGTTTGGCTGGACTCCACTGCTGCTGATTAGGTTATAGGACAGTTCAGGAGAATCTAGGCAAGGAAGATGATCTTTAAAATGTCCACACTACCAAAGGGACTGTGTGGTAACCTCAGTTTCAGTCTGCAGAAGGTCCCTATCTTGTGGATTTCCTGTGTGTGGCTCTAGTTTCTTACCTAGGTCTACAATGTCTTGTGTGTCTTGTGTCTGTCTTGCTACTGCAACCAAGAAAATCCAGATTACGGGGTGAAATAACGTTCTAACATAACCTAACCTAACCTAGGCCGCCGACCTAAAATAGCAAGACTAATCCCAAAAGAAAGGGGCTTTAGGTGTGCCTTCTACTTCCAGAATTTTTGGAAGTAGGTTACAACTTTAATGGATTAGATAGTGATTTACGGGAAAATTGCGAGTTTGGTAAAAAAGTTATGATTTTAAACTATATCTATCTGAATAACTCATACTATAATGTGCAACATTTGCTTTAAATGTCTGATGAAACACATTTCTCAAACTGTGTTTTACTTATTTAACTTTCTTTGTGCTAGATTGTAATTTCTTTTTAAATGCCACAATAGCAAAAGATGATTATTGGCATTTTTGCTTTAATGAATGTAAATTGGATGTCAAAAGGTTACATTTAAATTTCAGTTTGGAGACTAAACAAGAGGAACCAGGAAAAGTACAAGAACAGATGGCTGAATAGCATGACTACAAACAAACTTTTAATTGACTTCCTAAGACAGGGAAGAGAGAAGGAGAGAGTGTCACATCATGGTGGAGGGGTTGGGGGGTCCCTACAAATGTAGCTGACCATGGGATAGCACAGCAACAACAAAAAGTGGTCAACCTAATATTTTTTTTCCCCGTGGAAGAATACCTTGTCATCTACTTTAAAAAATGTTTGGGTTTCAACATCTGCATGTGCTACTTGCACATCAAGTTCCTGCTATCATCCATCTCATTATGTACAAGTAATTTAATTCCTTTTCATTAATTTATTCCATTTCTGAACAGCTTATGCTCAAAAAGGTCACAGGGAGTGTTACAGTCTATCACTGCTAACTAAAATGTGTTTATACATACATTTTTCATTTCTAGTCAAAAGTAAACTCGAGGTTTCAAAGACATTTCAACAATTTTATGTTCATATGTCACAATCTAAAATGAGAAGGGAATTTCATTATGGAATCAAATTTGTGTCCAAAAAAAAAGATATACTGTTTACATACTAAATACATCTATGTAACATTAGACCAGTGACATGAACGGAACTTTTTGGACAACAGTTTTACATCAATATCTACTTATAGGAAAGTAGCACTCTTTGAAGTTGATGCACTGGGTTAAGTGCATATACAATTAACATAGTCATCAGGTTTTTTTTTCAAATTATGTAGTGAGGTCAACTTATAGAAAAATGTAAATGTGAACGAAAAGACACTAGCTTTATATGGAATATCATCTTTTTACTGACGGCATTCAAATGAATTGCTCATTTAAAATCACAGGGCCCAAAAACCTCATTTGCTAATCAATTCCCTGCAATAGGTAAAAAAAAAAAAGTAGTTGAATAAAAATAAGTAAGTAAACTCTTAAACTCCAAGAAAACAGACACTCATCACTTCAACAGGCATAGCTATTGCCCGATTGCGACAGCTAAACATTCGTTTTGAGAATTATTTTTGATGGGGGAGGGGTCTCTAGAACAACACTTAAAATGGTGAATCAGAAATTACGTTTTTCTACAACGTGCATTTCCAAGCTAAGTCATTTTGTCAGTGCGTTTTTTACTTTGAGACAAAATATTGCAGTTTTTTTTCCTGTTTACACAAGAGTTGACTTGTTCAAAACATGACCAAAACTAATTGCTAAGGTGCTTCTTACATTCAATGTGTCAATAAACAGAATTTTCAATTAAGAAGAAGATTTTTTGTGTGACTTTCTGACATGGATGTTACAAATATTTTTGAAGTGGACACGTAATGTGGCAGAGCGTATCTGATGTAGAATGGTTGGATACTTAGGAGGCAGCAGCATTTAAAAGCTTACATGAAAAAAGCTACAACGTAAAGCTCACCAGGGGCACCGTGAATCAATAGTACCTCGACTTGGAAATCTGCTGTATAATCCTTGATCTCCAAGGCCATTTGCTTTGCAGCATGAAATTGGATACACCCTGACTACATGGCTCCGCGGCCCCCTCCTTCACAAAGCGGGCAGCTCACTCTACAAATAAGACATCCTGAAAAATTGATCTGGATGAATCGGTGGCTAGATCATGTCTGGGCCTAAAACGATATGACTGGCTCGATGGAAGTCTTAAATCTGTTTGTGTATCCATAACAGGATCAAGACAGGCTCTGTTGAAGGGGGAAACATATTGGCTATAATTTCAAAACTGCTGTTTGGGTAGTAATAAAAGACAATGGAAAGGAATGACAGCAAGAGGAAGGATGAATAATCAATGACTACACATTTCAATTTAATGTTAACTC